>NC_053022.1:368405807-368623120 GCF_003073215.2 Triticum urartu | reverse complement strand
AAGTCTATCTATGAATAATATTTGAATCTTCTCTGAATTCTTTTATGTATAATTGGTTATCTTTGCAAGTCTCTTCGAATTATCAGTTTGGTTTGGCCTACTAGATTGATCTTTCTTGCAATGGGAGAAGTGCTTAGATTTGGGTTCAATCTTGCGGTGTCCTTTCCCGATGACAGTAAGGGCAGCAAGGCACGTATTGTATTGTTGCCATCGAGGATAACAAGATGGGGTTTTCTTCATATTGCATGAGTCTATCGCTCTACATCATGTCATCTTGCTTAAGGTGTTACTCTATTTTTAACTTAATACTCTAGATGCATGCTGGATAGCGGTCGATGAGTGGAGTAATAGTAGTAGATGCAGGCAGGAGTCGGTCTACTTGTCTCGGACGTGATGCCTATATACATGATCATACCTAGATATTCTCATAACTATGCTCAATTCTGTCAATTGCTCAACAGTAATTTGTTCACCCACCGTAGAATACTTATGCTCTCGATAGAAGCCACTAGTGAAATCTATGGCCCCGGGTCTATCTTTATCATATCAATCTCCTACTACTTAGTTATTTACTTTGCTATTTTCTTTGTCTTTATTTTACTTTGCATCTTTATCATAAAAATACCAAAAATATTATCTTATCATATCTATCAGATCTCACTCTCGTAAGTGGCCCTATAGGGATTGACAACCCCTATTTGTGTTGGTTGCGAGGATTTATTTGTTTTGTGCAGGTGCGAGGGACTCGCACGTAGCCTCCTACTGGATTGATGCCTTGGTTCTCAAAAACTGAGGGAAATACTTACGCTACTTTGCTGCATCATCCCTTCCTCTTCGGGGAAAACCAACGCAGTGCTAAAAGAGGTAGCAAGAAGGATTTCTGGCGCCGTTGCCGGGGAGGTCTACGCAAAAGTCAACATACCAAGTACCCATCACATACCCTTATCTCCCGCATTACATTATTTGCCATTTGCCTCTCGTTTTCCTCTCCCCCACTTCACCCTTACTGTTTTATTTTCCCTCTCTCTCTATCCTCCCTCTATTTGCCTCTTTTTTTGCCCGCTTGCTTTTTGTTTGCTTGTGTGTTAGTTTGCTTGCTTGTCACGATGGCTCAAGATAATACTAAATTGTGTGACGTCACCAATACCAACAACAATGATTTTATTAGCACTCTGATTGCTCCTCTTACCGATGCTGAATCTTGTGAAATTAATGCTGCTTTGCTGAATCTTGTTATGAAAGATCCGTTCTCCGGCCTTCCTAGTGAAGATGCCGCTACCCATCTAAATAGCTTCGTTGATTTGTGTGACATGCAAAAGAAGAAAGATGTGGATAATGATATTGTTAAATTGAAGCTATTTCCTTTTTCGCTTAGAGATCGTGCTAAAGCTTGGTTTTCGTCTTTGCCTAAAAATAGTATTGATTCATGGAACAAATGCAAAGATGCTTTTATCTCTAAGTATTTTCCTCCTGCTAAGATCATCTCTCTTAGAAACGATATTATGAACTTTAAGCAACTTGATCATGAACATGTTGCACAAGCTTGGGAGAGAATGAAATTAATGATACGTAATTTCCCTACTCATGGTTTAAATTTATGGATGATTATACAAAAAATTTGTGCCGGATTGAATTTTGCTTCTAGAAATCTTTTAGATTCGGTCGCGGGAGGCACTTTTATGGAAATCACTTTAGGAGAAGCTACTAAACTCCTAGATAATATTATGGTTAATTATTCTCAATGGCATACTAAAAGATCTACTAATAAAAAGGTGCATGCGATAGAAGAAATTAATGTTTTGAGTGGAAAGATGGATGAACTTATGAAATTATTTGCTAATAAGAGTGTTTCTTCCGATCCTAATGATATGCCCTTGTCTACTTTGATTGAGAATAATAATGAATCTATGGATGTGAATTTTGTTGGTAGGAACAATTTTGGTAATAACGCGTATAGAGGAAATTTCAACCCTAGGCCTTATCCTAGTAATCCCTCTAATAATTATGGTAATTCCTACAACAATTCTTATGGAAATTATAATAAGATGCCCTCTGATTTTGAATCTAATATTAAAGAATTTATTACTTCGCAAAAGAATTTTAATGCTATGATTGAAGAAAAATTGCTTAAGATTGATGATTTGGCTAGGAACGTTGATAGAATTGCTCTTGATGTTGATTCTTTGAAACTTAGATCTATTTCACCTAAGCCTGATATCAATGAGTCTCTCAAAGCCATGAGAATTTCCATTGATGAGTGCAAAGAAAGAACCGCTAGGATGTGTGTTAAGAAAGATGCCTTTATAAAAGCGTGTTCTTCTAGTTCCTATGAAAATAATGATGAAGATCTAAAAGTTATTGATGTGTCCCCTACTAAATCTTTGTTTTACAATATGAATCTTGATAATGATGGGACTGAATATGATCCACCCTTACCTAGAAGGCGTTCCAAGAATTCAGAATTTGTTGATCTTGATGCTAAAATTGATAAAAGTGGGATTGAAGAAATTAAAACCCTAGATGTTGCTAAACCCACTATTATGGATTTCAAGGAATTTAACTATGAAAATTTCTCTTTGATTGATTGTATTTCCTTTTTGCAATCCGTGCTAAATTCTCCTCACGCCTATAGTCAAAATAAAGCGTTTACTAAACATATCGTTGATGCCTTGATGCAATCTTATGAAGAAAAACTTGAATTGGAAGTTTCTATCCGTAGAAAACTTTATGATGAGTGGGAACCAACTATTAAAATTAAAATGAAAGATCATGAATGTTATGCTTTATGTGATTTGGGTGCTAGTGTTTCCATGATTCCAAATACTTTGTGTGATTTGTTAGGTTTCCGTGATTTTGATGATTGCTCTGTAAACTTGCACCTTGCGGATTCCACTACTAAGAAACCTATGGGAAGAATTAATGATGTTCTTATTGTTGCAAATAGGAATTATGTGCCCGTAGATTTTATTGTTCTTGACATAGATTGCAATCCTTCATGTCCTATTATTCTTGGTAGACCTTTCCTTAGAACGATTGGTGCAATTATTGATATGAAGGAAGGAAATATTAGATTTCAATTTCCATTAAGGAAAGGCGTGGAACACTTTCCTAGAAAGAAAATTAAATTACCTTATGAATATATTATGAGAGCCACTTATGGATTGCCTACCAAAGATGACAATACCTAGATCTATTCTTGCTTGTTATGCCTAGCTAGGGGCGTTAAACGATATCGCTTGTTGGGAGGCAACCCAATTTTATTTTTATTTCTTGCTTTTGCTCCTGTTTAGTAATAAATAAGTTATCTAGCCTCTGTTTTGGTTGTGTTTTTTGTGTTTAATTAGTGTTTGTGCCAAGTAGAACCATTGGGAAGACTTTGGGAAAGTCTTGTTGAACTTGCTGTAAAAAACAGAAACTTTAGCACTCACGAGAACTGCTGTCATTTTTATTTGGAAAGTGATATTTAGTTAATTATTTTTTCAGATGATTAATAGATAAATTCCTCACGTCCAGAAATTTATTTTAGAATTTCTGGGGTTCCAGATCTTGCGCTAGCTACAGATTACTACAGACTGTTCTGTTTTTGACAGATTCTGTTTTTCGTGTGTTGTTTGCTTATTTTGATGAATCTATGGCTAGTAAAATAGTTTATAAACCATAGAGAAGTTGGAATACAGTAGGTATAACACCCATATAAATAAATAATGAGTTCATTACAGTACCTTGAAGTGGTCTTTTGTTTTCTTTCGCTAACGGAGCTCACGAGATTTTCTACTTTAAGTTTTGTGTTGTGAAGTTTTCAAGTTTTGGGTAAAGATTTGATGGATTATGGAACAAGCAGTGGAAAGAGACTAAGCTTGGGAATGCCCATGGCACCCCCAAGATAATCTAAGGACACCTAAAAGCCAGAGCTTGGGGATGCCCCAGAAGGCATCCCCTCTTTCATCTACTTCTATCGGTAAATTTACTTAGAGCTATATTTTTATTCGCCACATGATATGTGTTTTGCTTGGAGCGTATTGTATTATTTGAGTCTTTGCTTGTTAGTTTACCACAATCATCCTTGCTGTACACACCTTTTGAGAGAGCCATACATGATTTGGAATTTGTTAGAATACTCTATGTGCTTCGCTTATATCTTTTGAGTTATACAATTTTGCTCTAGTGCTTCACTTATATCTTTTAGAGCACGGTGGTGGATTTGTTTTATAGAAACTATTGATCTCTCATGCTTCACTTAGATTATTTTGAGAGTCTTAATAACATGGTAATTTTCTTAAAATCTTAATATGCTTGGTATGCAAGATAAATAATAAAACTTTCTTATGAGTGTGTTGAATACTAAGAGAAGTTTGATGCTTGATGATTGTTTTGAGACATGGAGGTAATAATATCAAAGTCGTGCTAGTTGAGTAGTTGTGAAATTGAGAAATACTTGTGTTGAGGTTTGCAAGTCCCGTAGCATGCACGTATGGTAAACGTTATGCAACAAATTTGAAACATGAGGTGTTATTTGAGTGTCTTCCTTATGAGTGGCGGTCGGGGACGAGCGATGGTCTTTTCCTACTAATCTATCTCCAACGTATCTATAATTTTTGATTGCTCAATGCTATATTATCTACTGTTTTGGACATTATTGGGCTTTATTATCCAGTTTTATATTATTTTTGGCACTAACCTATTAACCGGAGGCCCAGCCCAGAATTGCTGTTTTTTTGCTTGTTTTAGGGTTTTGAAGAAAAGAAATATCAAACGGAGTTCAAACGGAATGAAACCTTCAGGAACGTGGTTTTCTAATCGAATACAACTTAGGAGACTTGGACCCTACGTCAAGACACGTAACAGGAGGCCACGAGATAGGGGGGCGCGCCTACCCCCTTAGACGCGCCCTCCACCCTCTTGGGCCCCCTGTTGCTCCATCGACGTACTTCTTCCTTCTATATATACCCACGTACCCCCAAACGATCAGAGACGGAGCCAAAACCCTAATTCCACCACCGTAACTTTCTGTATCCACAAGATCCCATCTTGGGGCCTATTCCGGAGCTCCGCCGGAGGGGGCATCGATCACGAAGGGCTTCTACATCAACACCATAGCCCCTCCGATGAAGTGTGAGTAGTTTACCTCAGACCTACGGGTCCATAGTTAGTAGCTAGATGGCTTCTTCTCTCTTTTTGAATCTCAATACAATGTTCTCCCCCTCTCTTGTGGAGATCTATTCGATGTAATCTTCTTTTTGCGGTGTGTTTGTTGAGACCGATGAATTGTGGGTTTATGATCAAGTCTATCTATGAATAATATTTGAATCTTCTCTGAATTCTTTTATGTATGATTGGTTATCTTTGCAAGTCTCTTCGAATTATCAGTTTGGTTTGGCCTACTAGATTGATCTTTCTTGCAATGGGAGAAGTGCTTAGCTTTGGGTTCAATCTTGCGGTGTCCTTTCCCGGTGACAGTAAGGGCAGCAAGGCACGTATTGTATTGTTGCCATCGAGGATAACAAGATGGGGTTTTCTTCATATTGCATGAGTCTATGCCTCTACATCATGCCATCTTGCTTAAGGCGTTACTCTGTTTTTAGCTTAATACTCTAGATGCATGCTGGATAGCGGTCGATGAGTGGAGTAATAGTAGTAGATGCAGGCAGGAGTCGGTCTACTTGTCTCGGACGTGATGCCTATATACATGATCATACCTAGATATTCTCATAACTATGCTCAATTCTATCAATTGCTCAACAGTAATTTGTTCACCCACCATAGAATACTTCTGCTCTCGAGAGAAGCCACTAGTGAAATCTATAGCCCTGGGGTCTATCTTTATCATATCAATCTCCTACTACTTAGTTATTTACTTTGCCTTTATTTTACTTTGCATCTTTGTCATAAAAATACCAAAAATATTATCTTATCATATCTATCAGATCTCACTCTCGTAAGTGGCCCTATAGGGATTGACAACCCCCTATTTGTGTTGGTTGCGAGGATTTATTTGTTTTGTGCAGGTGCGAGGGACTCGCGCGTAGCCTCCTACTCGATTGATACCTTGGTTCTCAAAACCTGAGGGAAATACTTATGCTACTTTGCTGCATCATCCCTTCCTCTTCGGGGAAAACCAACGCAGTGCCAAAAGAGGTAGCAGTTAACATCATGTTGATCAACATTCATGCATAGCACATCTTCATATGATGCACAGTCAAAATGCCCACACAATGTCGAGTGTGCGAAACACAGAGAAAACGAGGGATGAAGTTTTGGCAAGTGTTGGACGTGGTTTTGGGCTGCCCCGTCTAGGCTTTCATTTTTAACATGCGCAGCCCACGACCTCGGATGGGAGGTCCATAGGCCTGTTTATATTTTATTAGGGCCGTCATGTATCGACCGACCTATGGACCTCCCATCCGAGGTTTTATTTTTGGCAGCCCAATTTATGTATTTTTTTGAAGAAAACGCAGAGGTCTGTTCTATTTTTCTATATAAGAATAGGAACGCCAGGTCCAACTTATGTTTCCCTTCTAACTATATTATATATATTTAAATTATTTTATATGTTATTATATATTATTTTTATTGTCATCATATATTTAACAGATACTTACATATGTAAGAAAACAATATCCCACATCTTATTAACTTATAAAAATAATTTCTTAACAAATAAAATCCTGGATTGTTTTGGCACGAAAATCCTAGTAATTGTGTACAAAAGCTTGATAAGATTTAAGGACGAATGTAATAATATCACTTATTATTTAAATATATTTATAACAAAATGCTCAGCCCTTTTTATTTTTTGATAACATTGCTGGCCCAACCCAACATTATAATTAGAATCAGCCCAGCAAAATCGTGTATTTCGAGAAAGTGCAAATGGCCTGTAATTTTCTAGGAAAAAAAATAAATGGGCCGCATGGACGCTACATTATTTGTTCACCCAGCCCAGCTAATGGTTGTAATTCAAAAAAAGATCAAATTGACTGTAAATTCTGCCGCGCAAAAAAAGACTGTAAATTCTGAAAAAATGGGTTGAATACGTGCCACATTTTTGGAAGCTGAAATGTGGGTCAATAGGTCGAAGCCAACGCAAGTCGTTGTCAATTTAGTCAACAAATGATTATGACATGTTATCCATTGGATTTATATCCAACGACCGGCATCCATCTTTAATCTCTCATCTTCTTCCTCCAGCGCCGCCGGGACCATCTCCCGCCTCCTGCTGCTAGCAGCTCTGCTTAGCACGCTTCGCTATGAAGCGCTACTCCACCATTGGCCAGGCCATCCCTTCACCCCTCCACACCTCCTGTTCTTCTCCACCGACTGCCGAACCACACCGCACTAGAACCAGTTAACCCTCATACACCTCTCCGTCTACGACTCTACTTCCGCGTCTTCCCATCTCCGGCTCATTGCTGTCCAGGGCCTCGCCGTCGTCCACCACCTTGCATGGGCTCGGCGCGGTGTGGTCAACGTGGTCAACGAACGACACCATCGGAAGTAGACTGTGCGTGGAGAGGCTGACAGCTGGGTCCACGGCCGCACACAAGGAAATGCCTCCTTATTACGTGCAAAATAATGATTCCTCCACCTGACATCTGGGACCCACCGGAAGGGCCTCTGTATTTCGCGAAAATAACATGCCCCCCGCTGACATGTCGGACCCACTAGCTATCTTCACACGTAAGGAAGTGCCTCCTTATTACGCACAAAAAAAATGAATATTCCCCCTGCCAGCATGAACCCAGCATAGTGGGAGGCTGACTTGTGGGCCTACCAAGTTGACGGGGACGGAGGGCTTTATCAACTTAGTCAATATGAACGATTCTAGCTCCTGTTACCGTACGATCTTCATCCAACGGCCGTAGTGCTTCTTCAACCTCTGGTCTTCTTGCTCGAGCCACCCAAACCAGCGCCGGTCGTGTTGCATGCTCCTGCCTCCCGTGGCCGGCTGTGATGCCGCAGAGGCCTCACCGCCCCTACTACTCCCACCGCTGGCCAGGCCATCCCTCTACTCACCCACACCCCCTGTTATTCTGTGGCGACAACAGCCTCACACCGCAGCCGAACCAGTGAACCCTCGTACTCCTCTTCGCATGGGCATCCACTGCTGCGTCTTCCCCGGCTCCGAGTAGTCCCCTTCCTAGTCCTCGCCGTCGTCCACCGCCGTGGTGCTCTCGGCGCGGCGTGGTCAACGTGGTCAAGGAACGACTTTCATCGGACGTGGACTGTATGTGGAGAGGCTGACAGCTGGGTCCACGGCCGTAGCAAGGAAGTGCCTCCTTATTACGCGCAAAATAATGATTCCTCCACCTGACAGCGGGGACCCACTGGACGGGCCACCATATTTCGCGAAAAAAAGTTTCCCCCTGACTGCTGGGACCCACCAGCTACATCTTCGCACACAAGGAAGTGCGTCCGGGCAAAAAAAAAACGATTCGCCCCCCTGACTGCTGGGACCCACCAGCTACATCTTCGCACGCAAGGAAGTGCATCCGGGCAAAAAAACGATTCGCCCCCTGACTGCTGGGACCCACCAGCTACATCTTCGCACGCAAGGAAGTACCTGACAGTCGGGACCCACCTGGTCGAAGCGTACGTAGCATTGTCATTCTGGTCTCGAACGTGTACGTACATATATACTGGTGGATGTAGAGGCGCGCACGTGTCGTAGTAGAGGCGCGTACGTGTCGTAGTAGAGGCGTGCACGTAGCATGTACACGTACGTACATCGGCTAGGGTGCAAGAAAGAAAATACGGCCACGTATGTGTACATACAGGCGGGGTCTCGAACGCCTACTCGCGCATACGTAGGGCCAGGGCTCGTGTACATGGCTAGCAATAGAATGCGTCATGTTCATGGGGAGGCAACGGAATGCGTCGTGTTCATCGGGAGGCAACGGAACACGTGGGAGCCAACCGGCTGGGTCGGAACGGAATGCGTGGTCGTGTTCATCGGGAGGGCTTGGACGGAACAGGCAATGGAAACGAGGCCTGGCGTACCGCACAACGGAGGAAACGGACCTCCTACGTTCGGAACAGGATCCTGTTGATTGGGAGGGGTCTGGCGTACCGCAAAACAGAGGAAACGAACCTCCTACAGTCGAAACGGGGGTCCTGTTGATCGGGAGGGGTGTGGCGTACCGCAAAACGGACGAAACGGACCTCCTACGGTCGAAACGGGGGTCCTATTTATTGGGAGGGGTGTGGCGTAACGCAAAACAGATGAAACAGACTTGTGTTGGAGCGCTATGGTCGAAACGGGGGTCCTGTTCATCGGGAGGGGTGTGGCGTACCGCAAAACAGGACTCCATGAGATACTGTTCATCTCCACCGTCGACCTCCTCCAGCCTCCACGGGCTACCGTCGACCTCCTCCGGCCTCCACGGGCTCCTGTTCATCCAGCCTCCACCGTGCGCTACTCCACCGGCTACTGTTCAACCACCCCTCCATGGGCACCCCTCCACCGTCTACTGTTCATCCAGCCCTCCACACCACGGGGTCCTGTTCAACCACCCCTCCACGGGCACCCCTCCACCCGTCTACTGTTCATCCAGCCCTCCACCACACCACGGGGTCCTGTTCATCCAGAGGCAACACCACCGCTCATTGTTCATCCAACCCCCCCGCAACGCTCACTGTTCATCCCAGAGGCAGCATCGATCGACTTCAGTTAGCAGCCATCGAACGATCGCTCGAGTTCAATAACACGTAGCCTGCAGTGCAATCGCTCGGGTTCAGTTAGAGCCCAATGCCTCGCTCAGGTTTAGTTAGAGCCAACGCCTCGCACACACGCGCGTACGTGTATGAGAGAAACGTGCATCGCTCGGCCCCGACCTCCCACCATAACCGGGAACTCCCCGAAATTTTCCTCCCCCTCGCTTCTACCATGGTTTTTTCCATCATGGACGGCCCAAAGAATGTCATGCAGCTGCGTCTCCGGCCCGCCCAGGACGAAAAGCCCATTTTTTGTCATGATTTTTTTCATAGAAGTAGGAGCCCACCACATCTATGATGATACCAGGTTTTGTCACAATTATCGTCATAGAAGTGTCATATGTATGACAGGAAAAAAATTCGTTCGGCCCAAAATGTCACGGATGTGTCTTTTTTTGTAGTGTCATGATAGAGAGTCTCCTATGTTGTCACTTTCATATACTAGTAAGAATTTTTCATTATAGAACTTGGCTTGCATATTCCAATAATGGGCTTCCTCAAATTACCCTAGGTCTTCGTGAGCAAGCAAGTTTGATGCACACCAACTTAGTTTCTTTTTGAGCTTTCATAAACTTATAGCTCTAGTGCATCAGTTGCATGGAAATCCCTACTTACTCACATTTATATCTATTGATGGGCATCACCATAGCCCATTGATACGCCTAGTTGATGTGAGACTATCTCCTCTTTTCATCTTCTCCACAACCACCATGTTCTATTCCACCTATAGTGCTATATCCATGGCTCACACTCATGTGTTGCGTGAAAGTTGAAAAGGTTTGAGAACGCCAAAGGTATGAAACAATTGCTTGGATTGTCATTGGGGTTGTGCATGATTTGAATATTTTGTGTGATAAAGATGGAGCATAGCCAGACTATATGATTTTGTAGGAATAGCTTTCTTTGGCCATGTTATTTTGAGAAGACATGATTGCTTTATTAGTATGCTTGAAGTATTATCGTTTATATGTCAATATCAAACTTTTTTTTGAATCTTATGGATCTGAGCATTCATGCCACCATAAATAAAATTACATGGATAAATATGTTAGGTAGCATTCCACATCAAAAATTCTATTTTTATCATTTACCTACTCGAGGACGAGCGGGAATTAAGCTTGGGGATGCTTGATATGTCTCCAACGTATCTATATTTTTGTATTGTTCCATGCTATTATATTATCTGTTTTGGATGTTTTATATGCATTAATATGTTATTTTATTTTATTTTTGCGAATAACTGTTGGGGAACGCAGTATTTCAAAAAAATTCTTATGATCACGCAAGATCTATCTAGGAGATGCATAGAAACGAGAGGGGAGAGTGTGTCCACGTACCCTCGTAGACTGAAAGCGGAAGCGTTTAGTAACGCGGTTGATGTAGTCGAACGTCTTCACGATCCAACCAATCCAAGCACCGAACGTACAGAACCTCCGTGTTCAGCACACGTTCAGCATGATGACGTCCCTCGAGCTCTTGGTCCAGTTGAGGCCGAGGGAGAGTTCCGTCAGCACGACAGCGTGGCGACGGTGATGACGAAGTTACCAGCACAGGGCTTCGCCTAAGCACTATGACGATATGACCGAGGTGGTAAATTGTGGAGTGGGGCACCGCACATAGCTAAGAGATTGTCTGTTGTGCCTTTGGGGTGCCCCCCCTCCTCCGTATATAAAGGGGGAGGAGAGGAGGCCGGCCCCCTAGGGGCGCGCCAAGTGTGGGGAGTCCTACGAGGACTCCCTAGTACTAGTAGGATTCCCCTCTCCCTTTTTCCCTTTTCCGGAGTAGCAAAGGGGGAAAGAGAGAAGGAGTAGGAGAGGGAAAGGCAAGGCGCCGCCCCCACCCCTTGTACAATTCGGATTGGCAAGGGGGGCACCTCCTTGGCCGGCCCTCTCTCCTCCACTAAGGCCCATGATGGCCTATTAACTTCCTCGGGGGGGGGGGGGTTCGGTAACCCCCGGTACTCTGAAACTTATCCGAAACTTCCCGAAACCATTCCGGAATGTAACCTTCCAATATATGAATCTTTACCTCTTGACCATTTTGAGACTCCTCATCATGTCCGGTGATCTCATCTAGGACTCCGAACAAACTTCGGTCATCAAATCACATAACTCATAATACAAATCATCATCGAACATTAAGCGTGCGGGCCCTATGGGTTCGAGAACTATGTAGACATGACCGAGACGCATCTCCGGTCAATAACCAATAGCGGAACCTAGATGCTCATATTGGTTCCTACATATTCTATGAAGATCTTTATCGGTCAAACCGCATAACAACATATGTCATTCCCTTTGTCATCGGTATGTTACTTGCCCGAGATACGATCGTCGGTATCATCATACCTAGTTAAATCTCGTTACCGGCAAGTCTCTTTACTCGTTCTGTAATGCATCATCCTGTAACTAACTGATTAGTCACATTGCTTGCAAGGCTCATAGTGATGTGCATTACCAAGAGGGCCCAGAGATACCTCTCCGATACACGGAGTGACAAATCCTAATCTCGATCTATGCCAACTCAACAAACACCATCGGAGACACCTGTAGAGCATCTTTATAATCACCCAGTTACATTGTGACATTTGATAGCACACAAGGTGTTCCTCCGGTATTCGAGAGTTGCATAATCTCATAGACAGAGCCTCAGAGGAACATGTATAAGTCATGAAGAAAGCAATAGCAATAAAACTAAACGATCATTATGCTAAGCTAAACGGATGGGTCTTGTCCATCACATCATTCTCTAATGATGTGATCCCGTTCATCAAATGACAACACATGCCTATGGTCAGGAAACATATCCATCTTTGATTAATGAGCTAGTCAAGTAGAGGCATACTAGGGACACTCTGTTTGTCTATGTATTCACACATGTACTAAGTTTTCGGTTAATACAATTCTAGCATGAATAATAAACATTTATCATGATATAAGGAAATATAAATAACAACTTTATTATTGCCTCTAGGGCATATTTCCTTCAGTCTCCCACTTGTACTAGAGTCAATAATCTAAATTACATAGTAATGATTCTAACACCCATGGAGTCTTGGTGATGATCATGTTTTGCTCGTGAGAGAGGCTTAGTCAATGGGTCTGCAACATTCAGATCCATATGTATCTTGCAAATCTCTATATCTCCCTCCTTGACTTGATCGCGGATGGAATTGAAGCATCTCTTGATGTGTTTGGTTCTCTTGTGAAATCTGGATTCCTTCGCCAAGGCAATTGCTCCAGTATTGTCACAAAAGATTTTCATTGGACCCGATGAACTAGGTATTACACCTAGATCGGATATGAACTCCTTCATCCAGACTCCTTCATTTGTTGCTTCCGGAGCAGCTATGTACTCCGCTTCACACATAGATCCCGCCATGACGCTCTGCTTGGAACTGCACCAATTGATAGCTCCACCATTCAATATAAACACGTATCCGGTTTGTGACTTAAAGTCATCAGGATCAGTGTCAAAGCTTGCATCGACGTAACCGTTTACGACAAGCTCTTTGTCACCTCCATAAATGAGAAACATATCCTTAGTCCTTTTCAGGTATTTCAGGGTGTTCTTGATCGTTGTCCGGTGATCCACTGTTAGATTACTTTGGTACCTCCCTGCTAAACTTATAGCAAGGCACACATCAGGTCTAGTACACAACATTGCATACATGATAGAACCTACGGCTGAGGCATAGGGAATGCCTTTCATTTTCTCTCTATCTTCTACAGTGGTCGGGCATTGAGTCTGACTTAACTCACACCTTGTAACATAGGTACGAACCCTTTCTTTGACTGGTCCATTTTGAACTTCTTCGAAACTTTATCAAGGTATGTGCTTTGTGAAAGTCCAATTAAGCGTACTGATCTATCTCTAAAGATCTTGATGCCCAATATATAAGCAGCTTCACCAAGGTATTTCATTGAAAAAATCTTATTCAAGTATCCTTTTATGCTATCCAGAAATTATGGATTATTTCCAATCAACAATATGTCATCCGTATATAATATTAGAAATGCTACAGAGCTCCCACTCACTTTCTTGTAAATACAGGCTTCTCCAAAAGTCTGTATAAAACCATATGTTTTGATCACACTATCAAAGCATATATTCCAACTCCGAGAGGCTTGCACCAGTCCATAAATGGATTGCTGGAGCTTGCACACTTCGTTAGCACCTTTAGGATCGACAAAACCTTCTGGTTGCATCATATACAACTCTTCTTTAAGATATCCATTAAGGAATGGAGTTTTGACATCCATTTGCCAAATTTCATAATCGTAAAATGCGGCAATTGCTAACATGATTCGGACAGACTTAAGCATCGCTACGGGTGATAAGGTCTCATAGTAGTCAACCCCTTGAACTTGTCAAAAACCTTTCGCAACAAGTCGAGCTTTGTAGACATTAACATTGCCGCCAGCGTCAGTCTTCTTCTTGAAGATCCATTTATTCTCTATTGCTTGCCGATCATCGGGCAAGTCAACAAAAGTCCACACTTTGTTCCCATACATGGATCCCATCTCAGATTTCATGGCCTCAAACCATTTCACTGAATCTGGGCTCATCATCGCTTCTTCATAGTTTGTAGGTTCGTCATGGTCAAGTAACATGACCTCCAGAACATGATTACCGTACCACTCTGGTGCGGATCGTCCTCTGGTTGACCTACGAGGTTCGGTAGTAACTTGATCAGAAGTTTCATGATCATCATCATTAGCTTCCTCACTGATTGGTGTAGGAATCACTGGAACTGATTGCTATGATGAACTACTTTCCAATTCGAGAGAAGGTACAATTACCTCATCAAGTTCTACTTTCCTCCCACTCACTTCTTTCAAGAGAAACTCCTTCTCTAGAAAGGATCCATTCTTAGCAATGAATATCTTGCCTTCGGATCTGTGATAGAAGGTGTACCCAACAGTCTCATTTGGGTATCCTATGAAGAAACATTTCTCCGATTTGGGTTCGAGCTTATCAGGTTGAAGCTTTTTCACATAAGCATCGCAGCCCCAAACTTTAAGAAACGACAGCTTAGGTTTCTTGCCAAACCATAGTTCATATGGTGTCGTCTCAACGGATTTAGATGGTGCCCTATTTAACGTGAATGCAGTCGTCTCTAAAGCATAACCCCAAAACGATAGCGGTAAATCAGTAAGAGACATCATAGATCGCACCATATATAATAAAGTATGGTTACGACGTTCGGAGACACCATTACGCTGTGGTGTTCCAGGTGGCGTGAGTTGCGAAACTATTCCACATTGTTTCAAATGAAGACCAAACTCGTAACTCAAATATTCACCTCCACAATCAGATCGTAGAAACTTTATTTTCTTGTTACGATGATTTTCTACTTCACTCTGAAATTCTTTGAACTTTTCAAATGTTTCAGACTTATCTTTCATCAAGTAGATATACCCATATCTGCTCAAATCATCTTTGAAGGTTAGAAAATAACGATACCCGCCGCGAGCCTCAACACTCATTGGACCGCATACATCAGCATGTATTATTTCCAATAAGTCAGTTGCTCGCCCCATTGTTCCGGAGAATGGAGTCTTAGTCATCTTGCCCATAAGGCATGGTTCGCAAGCATCAAGTGATTCATAATCAAGTGATTCCAAAAGCCCATCAGCATGGAGTTTCTTCATGCGCTTTACACAAATATGACCTAAACGGTAGTGCCACAAATAAGTTGCACTATCATTATTAACCTTGTATCTTTTGGCTTCAATATTAGGAATATGTGTATCACTTCAATTGAGATTCAACAAAAATAGACCACTCATCAAGGGTGCATGACCATAAAAGATATTACTCATACAAATAGAACAACCATTATTCTCTGATTTAAATGAATAACCGTCTCGCATCAAACAAGATCTAGATTTAATGTTCATGCTCAACGCTGGCACCAAATAACAATTATTTAGGTCTAAAACTAATCTCGACAGTAGATGTAGAGGTAGCGCGCCGACGGCGATCACATCGACTTTGGAACCATTTCCCACGCGCATCGTCACCTAGTCCTTAGCCAATATTCATTTAATCTGTAGCCCCTCTTTCAAATTGCAAATATGAGCAACAGAACTAGTATCAAATACCCAGGCGCTACTACAAGCATTAGTAAGGTACACATCAATAACATGTATATCAAATGTACCTTTCACTTTGCCATCCTTCTTATCCACCAAATACTTGGGGCAGTTCCGCTTCCAGTGTCCAGTCCCTTTGCAGTAGAAGCACTCAGTCTCAGGCTTAGGTCTAGACTTGGGCTTCTTCACTTGAGCAAAAAATTGCTTGCCGTTCTTCTTGAAGTTCCCCTTCTTCCCTTTGCCCTTTTTCTTGAAACTAGTGGTCTTGTTAACCATCAACACTTGATGCTCCTTCTTGATTTCTACCTCCGCAGCCTTTAGCATCGCGAAGAGCTCGGGAATTGTCTTATCCATCCCTTGCATATTATAGTTCATCACGAAGCTTTTGTAGCTTGGTGGCAGTGATTGAAGAACTCTGTCAATGATACTATCATCAGGAAGATTAACTCCCAGTTGAGTCAAGTGGTTGTGGTACCCAGACATTCTGAGTATATGTTCACTAACAAAACTATTCTCCTCCATCTTGCAGCTATAAAACTTATTGGAGACTTCATATCTCTCAATTCAAGCATTTGCTTAAAAAATTAACTTCAACTCCTGGAACATCTCATATGCTCCATGACTTTCAAAACGTCTTTGAAGTCCCAATTCTAAGTCGTAAAGCATGGCACACTGAACTATCGAGTAGTCATCAGCTTTGCTCTGCCAAAGTTCACAATGTCTGGCGTTGCTCCTGCAGCGAGTCTTGAACCTAGCAGTGCTTCCAGGACGTAATTTTTCTTTGCAGCAATGAGGATAATCCTCAAGTTATGGACCCAGTCCGTGTAGTTGCTACCATCATCTTTCAACTTAGCTTTATCTAGGAACACATTAAAATTCAAGGGAACGGTAGCACGGGCCATTGATCTACAACAACATAGACCCGCAAATACTATCAGGTACTAAGTTCATGATAAATTAAAGTTCAATTAATCATATTACTTAAGAACTCCCACTTAGATAGACAACCCGCTAGTCATCTAAATGATCACGTGATCCATATCAACTAAACCATGTCCGATCATCACGTGAGATGGAGTAGTTTTCAATGGTGAACATCACTATGTTGATCATATCTACTATATGATTCACGTTCAACCTTCCGGTCTCAGTGTTCCGAGGCCATATCTGCATATGCTAGGCTCGTCAAGTTTAACCCAAGTATGCTGCACGTGCAAAACTGGCTTGCACCCATTGTATGTGAACGTAGAGCTTATCACACCCAATCATCACGTGGTGTCTCGGCACGACGAACTGTAGCAACAATGTATACTCAGGGACAACACTTGTACCTTGAAATTTAGTGAGGGATCATCTTATAATGCTACCGCCGTACTAAGCAAAATAAGATGCATAAAGGATAAACATCACATGCAATCATTATATGTGACATGATATGGCCATCATCATCGTGTGCCTTTGATCTACATCTCCAAAGCAACGTCATGATCTCCATCGTCACCGGCTTGACACCTTGATCTCCATCATAGCATTGTTGTTGTCTCGCCAACTATTGCTTCTACGACTATCGCTACCGCTTAGTGATAAAGTAAAGCAATTACATGGCGATTGCATTTCATACAATAAAGCGACAACCATAAGGCTCCTGCCAGTTGCCGATAACTTCTACAAAACATGATCACCTCATACAACAATTTACATCTGATCATGTCTTGACCATATCACATCACAACATGCCCTGCAAAAACAAGTTAGACGTCCTATACTTTGTTGTTGCAAGTTTTACGTGGCTGCTACGAGCTTCTAGCAAGAACCATTCTTACCTATGCATCAAAACCACAACAATTTTTCGTCAAGTGTGATGTTTTAACCTTCAACAAGGACCGGTCGTAGTCAAACATGATTCAGCTAAAGTTGGAGAAACGGGCACCCGCAAGCCATCTGTGTGCGAAGCACATCGGTAGAACCAGTCTCATGAACGCGGTCATGTAATGTTGGTCCGGGCCGCTTCATCCAACAATACTGCCGAATCAAAGTAAGACATTGGTGGTAAGAAGTATGACTATTATCGTCCACAACTCTTTGTGTTATACTCGTGCATATAACATCTACGCACAGACCTGGCTCGGATGCCACTGTTGGGGAACGCAGTATTTCAAAAAAATTCCTACGATCACGCAAGATCTATCTAGGAGATGCATAGCAACGAGAGGGGAGAGTGTGTCCACGTACCCTCGTAGACCGAAAGTGGAAGCATTTAGTAACGCGGTTGATGTAGTCGAACGTCTTCACGATCCAATCGATCCAAGCACCGAACGTACGGCACCTCCATGTTCAGCACACGTTCAGCACGATGACGTCCCTCGAGCTCTTGATCCAGTTGAGGCCGAGGGAGAGTTCTGTCAGCACGATGGCGTGGAGACGGTGATGATGAAGTTACTGGCGCAGGGCTTCGCGTAAGCACTACAACGATATGACCGAGGTGGTAAACTGTGGAGGGGGGCACCGCACACGGCTAAGAGATTGTCTGTTGTGCCTTTGGGGTGCCCCCTCCCCGCCTCCGTATATAAAGGGGGGAGGAGAGGAGGCCGACCCCCTAGGGGCACGCCAAGTGTGGGGAGTCCTGTTAGGACTCCCTAGTCCTAGTAGGATTCCCCTCTCCCTTTTTTTCCTTTTCCGGAGTAGCAAAGGGGGGAAGAGAGAAGGAGTAGGAGAGGGAAAGGGGGGGCGCCCCCACCCCTTGTCCAATTCGGATTGGAAAGGGGGGCAACTCCATGGCCGGCCCTCTCTCCTCCACTAAGGCCCATGATGGCCCATTAACTTCCGGGGGGGGGGGGGTCCGGTAACCCCCGATACTCCAAAACTTGTCCAAAACTTCCCAAAACCATTCTGGTGTCCGAATGTAATCTTCCAATATATGAATCTTTACCTCTCGACCATTTCGAGACTCCTCGTCATGTCTGTGATCTCATCCGGGACTCCGAACAAACTTCGGTCATCAAATCACATAGATCATAATACAAATCGTCATCGAACGTTAAGCGTGCGGACCCTACGGGTTCGAGAACTATGTAGACATGACCGAGACACATCTCCGGTCAATAACCAATAGCGGAACCTAGATGCTCATATTGGTTCCTACATATTCTACAAAGATCTTTGTCGGTCAAACTGCATAACAACATATGTCATTCCCTTTGTCATCGGTATGTTATTTGCCCGAGATTCGATCGTCGGTATCATCATACCTAGTTCAATATCATTACCGGCAAGTCTCTTTTCTCGTTCCATAATGCATCATCCCGTAACTAAGTCATTAGTCACATTGCTTGCAAGGCTCATGGTGATGTGCATTACCGAGAGGACCCAGAGATACCTCTCCGATACACGGAGTGACAAATCCTAATCTCGATCTATGCAACCTCAACAAACACCATCGGAGACACCTGTAGAGCATCTTTATAATCCCCCAGTTATGTTGTGGCGTTTGGTAGCACACTAATAACCGAAAAGTATAGGGGATCGCAACAGTTTTCGAGGGTAGATTATTCAACCCAAATTTATTGACTCGACACAAGGGGAGCCAAAGAATATTCTCAAGTATTACCAGCTGAGTTGTCGATTCAACCACACCTAGAAACTTAATATCTGTAGCAAAGTGTTTAGTAGCAAATTAATATGATAGTAGTGGTAACGGTAGCAAAAGGTAACGATAATAAAAGTAATATATTTGGTGTTTTGTAGTTATGATAACAATAGCAACGGAAAAGTAAATAAGCGAAGAACAATATATGGAAAGCTCGTAGGCAATGGATCGGCGATAGAGAATTATGCCGGATGTGGTTCATCATGTAACAATCATAACCTAGGGTGACACAGAACTAGCTTCAATTCATCAATGTAATGTAGGCATGTATTCCGAATATAGTCATACGTGCTTATGGAAAAGAACTTGCATGACATCTTTTGTCCTACCCTCCCGTGGCAGCGGGGTCCTAGCGGAAACTAAGGGATATTAAGGCCTCCTTTTAATAGAGTACCGGACCAAAGCATTAACACATAGTGAATACATGAACTCCTCAAACTATGGTCATCACCGGGAGTGGTCCCGATTATTGTCACTTTGGGGTAGCCGGATCATAACACATAGTAGGTGACAATAGACTTGCAAGATAGGATCAAGAACTCACATATATTCATGAAAATATAATAGGTTCAGATCTGAAATCATGGCACTCGGGCCCTAGTGACAAGCATTAAGCATAGCAAAGTCATAGCAACATCAATCTCAGAACATAGTGGATACTAGGGATCAAACCCTAACAAAACTAACTCGATTACATGATAAATCTCATCCAACCCATCACCGTCCAGCAAGCCTACGATGGAATTACTCACGCACGGCGGTGAGCATCATGAAATTGGTGATGAAGGAAGGTTGATGATGACGACGGTGACGGATTCCACTCTCCGGAGCCCCGGACGGACTCCATATCAGCCCTCCCGAGAGATTTTAGGTCTTGGCGGCGGCTCCGTATCGTAAAACGCGATGAATCCTTTTTCCTGATTTTTTTCTCCCCGAACACGAATATATGGAGTTGGAGTTGAGGTCGGTGGAGCTCCAGGGGGCCCACGAGGCAGGGGCGCACCCCCACCCTCGTGGCTAGGGTGTGGCCCCCCTGACCTTGATTCTTTGCTAGACTTTTTTATTATTTCCAAAAATAATCTCCGTGGAGTTTCAGGTCATTCCGAGAACTTTTGTTTCTGCACATAAATAACACCATGGCAATTCTGCTGAAAACAGCGTCAGTCCGGGTTAGTTCCATTCAAATCATGCAAGTTAGAGTCCAAAACAAGGGCAAAAGTGTTTGGAAAAGTAGATACGACGGAGACGTATCAACTCCCCCAAGCTTAAACCTTTGCTTGTCCTCAAGCAATTCAGTTGACAAGCTGAAAGTGATAAATAAAAACTTTTACAAACTCTTTTTGCTCTTTTTGTTGTAAATATGTAAAGCCAGCATTCAAGTTTTCAGCAAGGATTATGGACTAACCACATTCAGATTAACACTTAGGTCTCATGTTTACTCATATCAATGGCATAATCAACTAGCGAGCAATAATAATAAATCTCGGATGACAACACTTTCTCAAAACAATCATGATATGATATAACAGGATGGTATCTCGCTAGCCCTTTCTGAGACCGCAAAACATAAATGCAGAGAACCTTTAAAGATCAAGGACTAACTAGACATTGTAATTCATGGTAAAAGAGATCTAGTCAAGTCATACTCAATGTAAACTAACAGTAATGAATGCAAATGACAGCGGTGCTCTCCAACTGGTGCTTTTTAATAAGAGGATAATGACTCAACATAAAAGTAAATAGATAGGCCTTTCGCAGAGGGAAGCAGGGATTTGTAGAGGTGCCAGAGCTTGATTTTAAAATAGAGATGAATAATATTTTGAGCGATATACTTTCATTGTCAACATAACAACCAAGAGATGGCGATATCTTCCTTGCTACACACATTATAGGCGGTTCCCAAACAGAATGGTAAAGTTTATACTCCCCCTCCACCAACAAGCATCATTCCATGGCTTGCTCGAAACAATGAGTGCCTCCAACTAACAACAGTCCCAGGGGGAGTTTTGCTTGCAATTATTTTGATTTGAGTTGCATAAAGCATGGGACTGGGCATCCCGGTGACCAACCATTTTCTCGTGAGTGAGGAGCGGAGTCCACTCCTCTTGAGAATAACCCGCCTAACATGGAAGATATGGACAGCCCTAGTTGATACATGAGCTATTCGAGCATACAAAACAGAATGTATATTTGAAGGTTTAGAGTTTGGCACATTCAAATTTACTTGGAACGGCAGGTAGATACCGTATATAGGTAGGTATGGTGGACTCATATGGAACAACTTTGGAGTTTATGGGATTGGATGCACAAGCAATATTCCCGCTTAGTACAGGTGAAGGCTAGAAAAAGACTGGGAAGCGACCAGCTAGAGAGCGACAACAGTCATGAACATGCATTAAAATTAATCAACACCGAATGCAAGCATGAGTAGGATATAATGCACCATGAACATAAATATCATAGAGGCTATGTTGATTTTGTTTCAACTACATGCGTGAACATGTGCCAAATCAAGCCACTCGAATCGTTCAAAAGAGGATACCACCCTATCATACCACATCACAACCATTTTAATAGCATGTTGGCACGCAAGGTAAACCATTATAAGCTCCTAGCTAATTAAGCATGGCATAAGCAACTATAATCTCTAATTGTCATTGCAAACATGTTTATCCATAATAAGCTGAATCAGGAACGATAAACTAATCATATTTACAAAAACAAGAGAGGTTGAGTTCATACCAGCTTCTCCCATCTTAATAAGTTCATCATATAATCATCATTATTTCCTTTCACTTGCATGACCGAATAGTGTGGATAATAATAACAGTGCACGTGTATTGGACTAAGCTGGAATCTGCTAGCATTCGATAAACAGGAGAAGACAAGGCAATATGGAGTCTTGGTTAAATCAACAATAATGCATATAGGAGTCACTTCAACAATTTAATCATGATCTTCTCCTATCGACCCCCAAAGAAAAGAAAAGAAATATAACTATTTACACGGGAAAGCTCCCAACAAGCAAAAGAAGAACAGGAAATCTTTTTTGGGTTTTCTTTTTAATTACTACTACGAGCATAGAAATTAAAGCTAGCTAAAAGCTACAACTAATTTTTTTTGGTTTTTCTTATGGTTTATCAAACACACAAGAAGAAAGCATAAAAAGGAAATAAACTAGCATGGATATTACAGTGAAAAAGTATGAGCACCGACAGCTAGCAATGAGTGTTTGAACATGAATGTAATGTCGGTGAGAAGTATGTACTCCCCCAAGCTTAGGCTTTTGGCCTAAGTTGGTCTATGGCCACGGCTGGCCTGGCGGATATCCAAAGTAATAGTTGGGGTTGTACTGTGAAGAAGCCTCGGATTGCCACTGGTTGGTAATCGCCTCCGGATCCCACTGATAATCAGACTGTCGTGGAGGATCAAATTGTGATTCTGGCTCTGGCTCTGTAGCTGTTGTAGGGTTCCGGTAGGCATGAACGGCCTCTAACTGAACAAGGTACTTGCCTGCAGATAAATCAAACAAGGAAGGAGCAGGCAGGGTAATAGTCTGAGGATGATGTTTATCAAAGAACAATTTGTATTTAAGCTCATTTTCCCTATTCTTAACAATAAAATCATGTGCTACCATACTCTTATAATCTAAATAAACAAGAGGCAGCAATTTTTCTTCCTTCTCGTAATGCCTAATAGGTGTGCTAAAATGTGCAGCTAGGCGCGAGGCGAAGATGCCTCCAAAGACGGGGCCCTTAGTACGGCTAAGATTTAACCGCTTTGCAATAATAGCACCCATGCTGAATGTATCATCACGAAATAAGGCATGGCACAAAATAACAATATCAGGGGCACTCAGGTTTCCATAATTTCCGCGCCCAATTAAGCATCTACTAGCAAATATAGCAAAGTAACGTAGAACAGGAAAGTGTATGCTAGTAGTTCGTGCGTCGGAAACCTTCATCGTTTCCCCTACAGTGATGGTATCAATAAACCCATCCACATCGTCACGATGTGGTTCCTCTATGATGCCCTCGAAAGGGATCAAACAAACCCGACAAAAATCACGAAGTGACATCTCCTTATGCTCATCATATAAATAAAACTCCACCATAGGTGGTGAGCTCCTAGCATGGAAATGAAAGTTTTGCACAAAGATATTGGTGATTAAGAGATACTGTTCGTGTTGGTCATGGAGGAAGGCGGTGAGGCCTGCATTCTCAGTTAATTCATAGAAATCATCATAAATCCCGGCTGCTCTCAAGAAATCATCACAAGGCCATTCACATGGCTGGACCTCCGCGGTGCGAGGGAGATTGTACTTGGGTCTCTTATCCTCCTCACTTTGCTTATCCTTCTAGCTTTGGCTCGATGAGCCCCTAAAAATCTCTTCATTATTTTCTGAAAAATTGTGAAATTTTTAGTAACTTCAAATAAAAGTAAACCAAACTCAACAAAATTGATAGCAATTACTCCTACAAGTGCTTAGAGCATATGTCATGCATTAGAACTACTTGGAACCATATAAATTTAACATGCAAGCTCAAGAACATGGTCACCTAGGCAACACAAATTTGCAATGAATAAAGCACTAGAACAAAAACTAATTGGACCAATGGAGGAGTCACATACCAATGAACAATCCCGCAAAGTAGTTTTGTGAGAGGTGCTTTGAGCAAGGAGATCGAAAATCGCAGCAAAATGAGCTAGAACTCATGCTTGAGCTGGTTAGTGGTGTTTGTGGGAGGAAGAAGAAGTGTGTGGGTGTAGGAATAAGTGGAGGGGAGCCACCATGGGCCCACGAGGGAGGGGGCGCGCCTAGGGGGTGGGCGCGCCGTGGACTCTCGTGGCCAGGTGCTGGCTCCCCCTGCTGTGTTCTCAGTGCCAGATATTCTCAAATATTCCAGAAAAAATCATATTTAAATTTCAGGGCATTTGGAGAACTTTTATTTTCGGGGTATTTTTATATTGCATGGATAATTCACAAAACATACAGAAATTACTATTTTTGCTTTATTTAATATAAATAACAGAAAGTAAAAAGAGGGTACATAGAGTTGTGTTTTCTAAATTCATCCATCTCATGCCCATCAAAAGGAATCCACTAACAAGGTTGACCAGGTCTTGTTAACAAACTCATCCCGAATAACATGGAACCGGAGAATTTTCGAATAACACTAGGTTACCTCAACAGGGATATGCACATCCCCAATAATAAGAATATCATATTTCTTCTTGACAATGGGAAGAGGAAATTCAAAACCTCCAAAAACAATCGATGGGATTTTTCCAATAGAATTGATATTGTGGACTTGAGGTTGTTTCCTCGGAAAGTGTACCGTATGCTCATTACCATTAACATGAGAAGTGACATTGCCTTTGGTGCAATCAATAACAGCCCCTGCAGTATTCAAGAAGGGTCTTCCAAGAATAATAGACATAATATCGTCCTCGGGAATATCAAGAATAACAAAGCCCGTTAAAATAGTAACGTTTGCAACCACAACAAGCACATCCTCACAAATACCGACAGGTATAGCATTTGATTTATCAGCCATTTGCAAAGATATTTCAGTAGATGTCAACTTATTCAAATCAAGTCTATGATATAAAGAGAGAGGCATAACACTAACACCGGCTCCAAGATCACATAAAGCGGTTTTAACATAGTTTCTTTTAATGGAGCATGGTATAGTTGGTACTCCTAGATCTCCTAGTTTCTTTGGTATTCCTCCCTTAAAAGTATAATTAGAAATCATGGTGGAAATTTCAGCTTCCGGTATCTTTCTTTTATTAGTAACAATATCTTTCATGTACTTAGCATAAGGATTCATTTTAAGCATATCAGTCAAACGCATACGCCAAAAGATAGGTCTAATCATTTCAGCAAAGCGCTCAAAATCCTCATCATCCTTTTTCTTGGATGGCTTAGGAGGAAACGGCATGGGTCTCTGAACCCAAGGCTCTCTTTCCTTACCATGCTTCCTAGCAACAACGTCTCTCTTATCATAACGTTGATTCTTTGATTGTGGGTTATCAAGATCAACAGCAGGTTCAATTTCTATATCATTGTCATTACTAGGTTGAGTATCAACATGAACATTATCATTAACATTATCACTAGTTTCATGTTCATTACCAGATTGTGTTTCAGCACCAGAAATAGAAATATCATTGGGATTCTCAGGTGTGTCAATAACAGGTTCACTAGAAGCATGCAAAGTCCTATCATTTTTCTTTTTCTTCCTTTTAGAAGGACTAGGTACATCTATATTATTTCTCTGAGAATCTTGCTCAATTCTCTTAGGGTGGCCTTCAGGATACAAAGGTTCCTGAGTCATTTTACCAATTCTAGTAGCCACTCTAACATCATAGTCATTTTTCTTACTATTCAATTCATTGAGCAAATCATTTTGAGCTTTAAGTACTTGTTCTACTTGAGTGGTGACCATAGAAGCATGTTTACTAATGAGTTTAAGTTCACATTTAACTCTAGACATATAATCACCCAAGTGTTCAACCATATAAGAATTTTGTTTCAGTTGTCTACCAAAATAAGCATTGAAGTCTTCTTGCTTAACCATAAAGTTATCAAACTCATCCAAACATTGGCTAGCAAACTTAGTAGGAGGGATTTCAGCTTTATCATATCTATAGAGAGAATTTACCTTTACTACCTGTGTCGGGTTATCAAGACCATGTGTTTCTTCAATAAGTGATGGATTAAAACCATATATTTCTTCAACAGGCGGTAAATTAAGACCATGTATTTCTTCAATAGGAGGTAAATTCTTAACATCTTCAGCTTTAATACCATTTTCTTTCATGGATTTCTTTGCCTCTTGCATATCTTCAGGACTGAGAAATAGAACACCTCTTTTCTTCAGGGTTGGTTTAGGAATAGGCTCAGGATATGGCTCAGGAAGTGTCCAATTATTTTCATTTGTCAACATATTATTCAATAGAATTTCAGCTTCATTCGGTGTTCTTTCCCTGAAAACAAAACCAACACAACTATCCAGGTAATCTCTGGAAGCATCGGTTAGTCCATTATAAAAGATATCAAGTATTTCATTTTTCTTAAGAGGATGATCAGGCAAAGCATTAAGTAATTGGAGAAGCCTCCCCAAGCTTGTGGGAGACTCTCTTCTTCAATTTGCACAAAATTATATGTATCCCTTAAAGCAGCTTGTTTCTTATGAGCAGGGAAATATTTAGCAAAGAAGTAATAAATCATATCCTGGGGACTACGCACACAACCAGGATCAAGAGAATTAAACCATATCTTAGCATTACCCTTTAATGAGAATGGAAATATTTTAAGGATATAAAAGTAGCGAGTTCTCTCATCATTAGTGAACAGGGTGGCTATATCATTTAATTTAGTAAGATGTGCCACAACAGTTTTAGATTCATAGCCATAAAAAGGATCAGATTCAACCAAAGTAATTATATCAGGATCAATAGAGAATTCATAATCCTTATCAGTAACAAAGATAGGTGAAGTAGCATAAGCAGGATCATATTTCATTCTAGCAATCAGAGTTTTTTGTTTAAGCTTAGCTAATAATTGCTTAAGATCACTTCTATCATTGCAAGCAAGAAAGTCTCTTTTAGTTTCTTCATCCATAACATAGCCCTCAGGCATAACAGGCAATTCATATTTATTAGGAGAGCCTTAATCATTACTTTCATCAATATCATCAGTTTCAATAATTTCATTCTCTCTAGCCCTAGCAAGTTGTTCATCAAGAAATTCACCAAGTGGCACAGTAATATCAATCATAGAAGTAGTTTCATCATAAGTATCATGCATAGCAGAAGTGGCATCATCAATAATATACGACATATCAGAATTAATAGCGGAAGCAGGTTTAGGTGTCGCAAGCTTACTCAAAACAGAAGGCGAATCAAGTGCAGAGCTAGATGGCAGTTCCTTACCTCCCCTCGTAGTTGAGGGATAAATCTTGGTTTTTGGATCTCTCAAGTTCTTCATAATGATAAGCAGATATAAATCCCAAGTGAATCAAATAATAGAGCTATGCTCCCCGGCAACGGCGCCAGAAAATAGTCTTGATAACCCACAAGTATAGGGGATCACAACAGTTTTCGAGGGTAGAGTATTCAACCCAAATTTATTGATTCGACACAAGGGGAGCCAAAGAATATTCTCAAGTATTAGCAGCTGAGTTGTCAGTTCAACCACACCTGGAAACTTAATATCCACATCAAAGTGTTTAGTAGCAAAGTAATATGATAGTAGTGGTAATGGTAGCAAAAGGTAACGATAGCAAAAGTAATATTTTTGGTGTTTTGTAGTTATGATAACAATAGCAACGGAAAAGTAAATAAGCGAAGAATAATATATGGAAAGCTCGTAGGCAATGGATCGGCGATAGAGAATTATGCCGGATGTGGTTCATCATGTAACAGTCATAACCTAGGGTGACACAGAACTAGCTCCAATTCATCAATGTAATGTAGGCATGTATTCCGAATATAGTCATACGTGCTTATGGAAAAGAACTTGCATGACATCTTTTGTCCTACCCTCCAGTGGCAGCAGGGTCCTAGCGGAAACTAAGGGATATTAAGGCCTCCTTTTAATAGAGTACCGGACCAAAGCATTAACACATAGTGAATACATGAACACCTCAAACTACGGTCATCACCGGGAGTGGTCCCGATTATTGTCACTTCGGGGTTGCCGGATCATAACACATAGTAGGTGACTATATACTTGCAAGATAGGATCAAGAACTATCATATATTCATGAAAACATAATAGGTTCAGATCAGAAATCATGGCACTCGGGCCCTAGTGACAAGCATTAAGCATAGCAAAGTCATAGCAACATCAATCTCAGAACATAGTGGATACTAGGGATCAAACCCTAACAAAACTAACTCGATTACATGATAAATCTCATCCAACCCATCACCGTCCAGGAAGCCTATGATGGAATTAGTCACGCACAGCGGTGAGCATCATGGAATTGGTGATGGAGGAAGGTTGATGATGACGACGGTGACGGATTCCCCTCTCCCGAGCCCCGAACGGACTCTAGATCAGCCCTCCCGAGAGAGTTTAGGGCTTGGCGGCGGCTCCGTATCGTAAAATGCGATGAATCCTTCTTCCTGATTTTTTTCTCCCCGAACACGAATATATGGAGTTGGAGTTGAGGTCGATGGAGCTCCAGGGGGGCCACGAGGTAGGGGGGCAGGCGCGCCCCTCACCCTCATGGCTAGGGTGTGGGCCCCCTGCCCTTGATTCTTTGCTAGTATTTTTTATTATTTCCAAAAATAATCTCTGTGGAGTTTCAGGTCATTCCGAGAACTTTTGTTTCTGCACATAAATAACACCACGACAATTCTGCTGAAAACAGCGTCAGTCCGAGTTAGTTCCATTCAAATCATGCAAGTTAGAGCCCAAAACAAGGGCAAAAGTGTTTGGAAAAGTAGATACGACGGAGATGTATCACACACAAGGTGTTCTTCCAGTATCCGGGAGTTGCATAACCTCGTACTCAGAGCAACATGTATAAGTCATGAAGAAAGAAATAGCAATAAAACTAAACGATCATTATGCTAAGCTAAACGGATGGGTCTTGTCCATCACATCATTTTCTAATGATGTGACCCCGTTCATCAAATGACAACACATGTCTATGGTCAGGAAACTTAATCATCTTTGATTAAAGAGCTAGTCAAGTAGAGGCATACTAGGGACACTCTGTTTGTCTATGTATTCACACATGTACTAAGTTTCCGGTTAATACAATTCTAGCATGAATAATTAACGTTTATCATGATATAAGGAAATATAAATAACAACTTTATTATTGCCTCTAGGGCATATTTCCTTCACTAACATACTAACCTAGAGCCCGGTGCCAGTTTTCTCCTTGTTTTTAGCTTCGCAGAAAATGAATATCAAACGGAGTCCAAACGGAATAAAACTTTCACGATGATTTTTCTTGGACCAGAAGTCACCCGAAGGACTTGGAGTCCAAGTCAGAAGACCATGAGGCGATGACAAGCCGCAGGGGCGCGCCCCCTGGCTTTTGGCCCCCTCGGGAGTCCACCGACCTACTTCTTCCTCCTATATATTCTCATATATTCCAGAAGCACCAAAAAGAGCCACAAAAATACTTTTCCACTGCCGCAACCTTCTGTTCCTGTGAGATCCCATCTTGGGGCCTTTTTAGGCAACCTAGAGGAGGGGGATTCGATCACGGAGGGCATATACATCAACTCTATTGCCCTTCTGATGAAGTGTGAGTAGTTTACCACAGACCTATGGGTCCATAGCTAGTAGCTAGATGACTTCTTCTCTCTCTTTGATTCTCAGTACCATGTTCTCCTCGATGTTTTTGGAGATCTATCTGATGTAATTTTCTTTTGCGGTGTGTTTGTCAAGATCCGGTGAATTGTGGATTTATGATCAGCTTATCTATGAATATTATTTGAATCTTCTTTGAATTCTTATATGCATGATTTGATATCTTTGTATTTCTCTTCGAATTATCCATTTGGTTTGGCCAACTAGATTGGTTTTTCTTGCAATGGGAGAGGTGCTTAGTTTTGGGTTCAATCTTGCGTGATTTCACCCAATGACAAAGTAGGGGTAGCGAGACACGTATTGAATTGTTGCCATCGAGGATAAAAAGATGGGGTTTTCATCATATTGTTTGAGTTTATTCCTCTACATCATGCCATCTTACTTAAGGCGTTACTCCATTCTTTATGAACTTAATACTCTTGATGCATGCTGGATAGCGGTCGATGTGTGGAGTAATAGTAGTAGATGCATGCAGGAGTCGGTCTACTTGACACGGACGTGATGCCTATATTGCATAATCATTGCCTTGGATATCGTCATAACTTTGCGCTTTTCTATCAATTGCTCGATAGTAATTTGTTCAACCACCGTATTATTTGCTTTCATGTGAGAAGCCTCTAATGAAACCTGTGGCCCCCTGGTCTATTTTCCATCATATTAGTTTCCGATTTACTATTTTGCAAGCTTTTTTCAGATCTATAAACGAAAAAACCCAAAAATATTTTATCTTTTGTTTAGTTCTATTTATCTCTATCAGATCTCACCTTTGCAAGTGACCGTGAAGGGATTGACAACCCATTTATCGCGTTGGGTGCAAGTGTTTGATTGTTTGTATAGGTGCATCTATTGGGGACTTGCGCGTTTCTCCTACTGAATTGATACCTTGGTTCTTAACTGAGGGAAATGCTTATCTCTACTGTGCTGCATCACCCTTTTCTCTTCAAGGGAAAAACCAATGCAAGCTTAAGAAGTAGCAACCATCGACACATAGGAGGAATAAAACGGTTGGCCCATGTAATTCCTTTGGTTTTAGAGTGATTTGTACTGCTGATTTGGTCAATTGATTCACGTGTTTTTAAAATGATTGATGGCATAATCATGGTTATGTAGATTTAGCAACTTTTTTGACAAAGTAGAAATAAAAGGCACTGGAGTAAAACAATAAAAATTGGAATGATTTCACCTACAATTAAAATAAAAAAAACAATCAGGAAGAGAATTTAAAAGTCATAATGTTCATACACGTCAATCGGTAAGAGATGGGCTTAGTGAAGGTTGGTAGGGAGGATGATAACACGTCTCAGACGTATCTATAGATTATTATTATTTAATGCTATTGTATTATAACTTTGAAATACTTTTTATACTATTTTTAGACTAATCTATTAATTTAGTACCCAGTGCTAGTTCCTGTTTTCTGCAAGTTTCTGGTTTCACAGAAAATCAATATATATGAAGCTCGAAATACCTTGTCGATTTAATAGGATTTTTTCAGGCAACGAAGGACCAAGTAAGCTTTGGGAGAGATCCAGAGAAGCCATAGGGGCCCACACAGGCAACTAGCACACCCCTAGGCGAGGCCATGTGGGGCCCACCTGCACTGGCTTTCGTCCATTCCATAAAATCCTATAAATACTAAAACCCTTCACCATATTTTTAGAAGAATTTTTCTGCCGCCGCAAGCTTCTTTTCACCAAGATCCAATCTGGAGCCCTGTTTCAGACCTCTACCGGAGGGGGGAACCATTGCCAGAGGCTTCTTCATCGACCCTTCTGCCTCCATGACTATGGGTGAGTAGTTCCATTAGCACCTTATGGTCCCTAGTAGTAGCTAGATGGCTCTCTCTCTCTCTCTCCAATACCATGTTCCCATGAGCTGCCTCGCATGACCGAGATTAATTCGAAGTAATTCGTGGTTGTGTTTGTTGAGATATGATGAATTATCACATTATGATAAGATTGTTCATTGAATACAATTGAATATTTTGAGGTTTTCTTGTTGTATAATTAAATAACTTTGCATGCCCTCCCATCAATCTATTTTCTCTGGCCAAGTTCGATAGATTTTTCTTCAGAAGGGGTTGGTCTTTGTAGTGTGGTCAATAATTGCGGTGCTCTAACCAAGTGATAGTAAGGGCCAAGATACGTATTATGTTGTTGCCACTAAGGATAAAACGACGGTGTCTCGTCATATTGATTGACGTTTTACTGGCTACATTATGTCATCTTGCTTATTGCGATGCTCTATTTCTTGTAAACTTAATACTTCGAGATGCATGCTGGAGAGGGGTCTTTGAGTGGAGCATTTGTGGTAGATGTAGTTGGATTAATGGTCTACTTATCATGGGCGTAATGCCTATATGATATTATATCATGAATGATCATAGTCATAAATATAAGTATTGCAATTTAATCACAACCCAATTGTAATTTGTTCACCACACCACATTCTTGTTTCGAGAGAATTGCCACTACTGAACCTATGGTCCCCTAGGTCTCTTCTCCTTTGCTGAAAACAAATATTTTCCTTGCTGCCATGTTTTATATTTGCCACCAATTACCTCTATCTATTGTGTTTAATCTTGTAACTATCCAGACGAGGGGCTTGACAAACATATTGAAGTTTTGGGGACAAGTTTGTTCTATGTTTTGTGTGCATGTACTGCTTAACTTGTTCACTGGGAGAGCTCATACTCGATTGATAACCTTGTTCTCGAATTGGGGGAAGTACTTACTACCACCCTACATCACCTTTACATTCGAGGGAATCCCAACAACTCCTAGGGAGCAACCAGGTGTCAACCCAAACATTTCAGCCTCAGCACTTTCATTAGTTCTTGATGCTTTGAGACAAGTTGGAGGGCATTCAGCGGGATAATGATGCTGAGGACTATGTGGTGTGGGCGTGGGAGAGATATGGGGACTTTTGTACTAACTCGACATATCCGACGCTCTTTGGAGGGCGGCAACAGTGGCCAAGCATGTGCACCATCTAGAGATCGAGAGAACCTATTGTTGGGAAATGTAGTAGAAAACAAAAGGCCCTAAGATCAACCACCAGCAACACTATGAAGATGCAATATAAGTTTAGATCGGATCATTACTAACTCCAAGTTGCAACAGAAGAAGTTGAGTCAGTGTAGATCATACTTGAAGTCCCGTGAACCGTTCACGAACGATCATTCGAACGAGAGACCGAAAGCACGACCTCTCCACAGTTTGCAAGCGTACGGTCTTCATGATCCAGCAGCGCTTCGCCATTCAGAGCTAATCATCGCCTGAGAATTAGAGTGAGGAGATTAGAACCACACTGAGCTTCAATTATGAGGATCAGAGAGGGTTTAGATCTAGCTCTAATAGGATCAACTAGAACTAGAACTAGAACTAGAGAACTAGCTAGAGGATGCTCCAAAACTTGTCTATTCAAAAGTGCCAAAACCTCTAGTATATATAGGATGCAGAAGAGGGGAGGGGTGCCACAAGGGTGGAAGGTTTCCTTCCCCCCTTGGCCGGCCAAGAGGAGGGGGAAACCCCCTCCAATTTGTCCTCCCATTGGCTTCTTGAAGAAGCTAAAGGGGTGCCTCCCCTATTGTGCCCAAGTGGCTCAATATCCTTTCCACCACTTGGACTTTTAAGGCCCGTTGATATTTAAATAAATATAAAATCCTCCTAATTATTATTAGGTCTTTTTAATATTAATTTAACATCTCTGGAAACATTTTCCACCTACACATTGTATCGTTATTACTCGGTAAACCCTGAAACCCTTCCGATGACCTCGAAAGGCTTCTGGTACCTCTCGAAACTATTTTGAATATTAATGAAGCTATTTCATAAATATTTCTTCATTACTCTTGTCCTACTAACACTCAGCAGATCGTGATTACCTTAAGCTTGTGACCCTGTAGGTTCGGTGAAACATAGACATGAATAAAAATCCCTTTCATTCAATGACCTATAACGGAACCGTGGACATCCATATCGATCCCTATGGGTACATGAATGACATTCAAGTGAACCTTTGGTTATCATGTGCTATTCCCTTTGCTTCGCGATACTCTACAAAACCCGAGGTGAGATATATCGGTATCCTCTTGATTCATTCTCATGCTCATTATACCGGTCTCCTCATTACCGGTTTTGTTCTTCTTTCTCGTCGACATGTTCCGGCATCCATGTGACCTAGTCACCTATGTCCGGCCAGACGATGATGGATGTCGTCACACCGAGAGGGCCCTAAAAATGTCTCTCCATCGTTGGAGGAGCAAATCCCACTCTTGAGATATCTAGCCCCTGCAAAAAGCTATCTAGCCCCTTGTCAAACTTTCAGATGAACCTGTAAGTTGTTGTTGTGATCACCGTGTTACAGATGACGCTTGAGCAACCCCAAAGTCCATCTAGGGTAAGAAGAGAATACGATACTCTCATGGTCTCAAAATCACTCGTTAACTCTCTGTGTTATAACAATTGACTTGTGACGGTTGTATCTAAAAGTATAACAACCAAGTTTGGGTTGATTCAATATGATCGTTCTTCCAACGTCATATTCTCATAGTTGTTTTAGGACTATCCTTACACTTAACGATATCTAAGATCCAGAAAACATGATCACTAATAACACTTGAGCTAGTCTTAGAGACGAGACTAGTAATCAGGTTTTAATGTTTATCATTCCACATGTGCATGTGAGTTTTCCACTGAATCACATATTCTGGGATCATAACAGTTATAACATAGAATATACTCTTAATTATAAACCTGGAAATATAATAATATAATATTATTGTCTCCAGGGATACTTCCAACACCTATGACATGTAGGGTGTTTGGGTAGGGCAACACGTGATAGGTGTTGGACTGCCGATAGGTTGGGATGGCAAGGGTTGCCTTGTCATGCGACATGCCCGTTTTGCGCTCAGGATCGGGATACGCTACAACATCTTCTTCTTGGATGTGTGCTCACGAGAGATGTTCAGACAGTAATCTTAACGCATTGGAATAAGCCTAGATGGCTTCGTGCGACACACCATGACCTTGTGGAGTGGTGGGCTAACAAGAAGGGTGTGGGTGCACTCACTGGCGACATTAAGACTTCATCTTGCTCAACCAATGGAGCTTGTGGACTCACATAAACGACGTGGTGTTCAATGACACTTTCCCTATGGCACTAATGGTGCTGAACAAGATTAAGGGAGAGGGGGTGAATTGAAGAGTGGCACGGCTTGTCTAGTCACTCAGGCTTGTAGATGGTGGTCATTTAACGAGTAGTTGGTAAGTTCTTTGTTTGCCTTATGTTGAGGGTGTTGTAGTTGCCACGACATAATCGTACATGGTATCTTGACCCTTTCTTCTATGTTACCGGTGTGTTCATCTTAGACGTACCCTTAAAAGAAACATAATGTTCAAAACAAAACAAAAACTTAAAATTAAGAAGAGGACAAATTAGAGTCATTATAAGAAAACTAGGAAAGTGAACACACACATGACTTAGGAACACCATGCAAATTAACAATATTTCTTTATTATTTTACATGAGTTGCCCAAATACTTTTTCTTATTCTTATATTATTATTTTGGGTCTATCTAGAACTCAGTCGACTGAGACTTCGCGAAGTCTCAGTCGGCTGATGTCAGCGTCGTAGTACAGGGCGATGCCCCCGATGATTTCCTGCTTGTTCGTTTGTTTCCCTTGGGCTGGTTTATCATGTATGAGGCTTTTCTGTTTGTTCTTTTTTTGCTTGTCTTCTTAGGTGTGCTGCTTTTGTCCTTCGCTTTCTTCACCCAAATCGCTTCTCTGGTGTTGGGCTATTTTCTTCCTTACTTGTACGTGGGCAGCCTCGTATTGTTTTCTGTTGTCTTGTTTTCTTTTTGTTTTTTTCTTTGCTTGTATTTGGGTTGTCAAATATGTGTCAACGCTCCCAGCCAATGTGCACTGTTGTCACAAAAAAAAGAGCCAATGTGCACTGTAGTATGTCTCAAACAAACATAATGCATACAAAAAGTGTAGTTGTTCTAAAAAAAGTGTAGTGAGTTTGTATTTCTTTGAGCAGATATTTTTGACACAAAAAATAAGGAAAATAAATTAAGAAATTGTGTGCAGCCCATGTGTGTGCAAATTGAGTGGCATTATTTTTTAGAAAAATATCCAAAACATCACTAATTTAGAAAAGAAACAACAACACAAATCCAAAATGCAAAAATAAATAGAAAGTACACTTACAAAATAATAAAAGTAGAAGACCTACAAGAATAAAAGTAAATTGGGTGGCGCGTTTGAAAGAAAAAACACCTCTATTTAGATAAGCTAAAAGACCTACAAGAATAAAAGTAGAAGTAAAAGCAGAAAACTAGAAGAAGTGGTAGACATGCAACCGCTATAGGGGCGACACTTGCAGTTGCGGCCTATTGGCAGATGTGCAACTGTCCCCTCCTCTAATAAAAGATGCCGCTAAGTTGGTGTTGCGTTGAATACATGCAATCGAAGTCGGGTCGATACTTGTAGCTATTCACCTAATGCAGACATGCAACTGCTACCCATCCCCTGGACAAAACACAAGTGAGTTGAAGTTGCAGCCGAGGGAAACACCTGTAGTTGTGTGCTAGTGGTAGACATGCCACTGCCCCTCCCCTCTTGTCATTAAAACGACACATAGTTGCAAGTCATGTTGAAGACATGCCATTGCAGTCGGAGAGCAACACTTGCAATTGCGTGCCTACCAGCAGACATGCAACTGCGCCATTGCCGAGTCAAAACACCCATTGAGTTGTAGTTCCAGTCGGTGGAGACACTTGCAGTTGCGTGCCTAGTAGCAGACATGCGACTACCGCCTTCCCCCTCATCGACAAAACATCCAAACTGCCCCCACCCCTGACAAAACACCACCAAGTTCTTGTCATGTTTGAAGACATGAAGTTGCAGTCATTGGCAAAAATAAAGGCCCAGCTCCAACCATGTTGGAAGACGTGCAGTTGTAGTCGGGGGATGACACTTGTAGTTGCATGACAAGTGTGGGACATGCAACTGAACCCTTCTTCTCGTGGTCCCTCCGACAAAACAAAAACCAAATTGCAACCAAGTTAAGAAAGACATGTAGTTGGATGACTACAAATGGACATGCAACTGCTCCCCCTCCCTCGTCATTGCGCCCTCTGTCAAAACAAAGCCCCCCAGTTGCAAGCATTGTTGGAAGACATGCAATTGCATCCGTGTAATTGGACATGCAACTGGCCCCCACCTCTCCCGCCATCACCCTCCAACAAAACAAAGCCCTCCTGTTGCAACCATGTTGGAACACATGCAGTTGCATGACTATAGTTAGACATGCAAATTGGCCCCCTCTCTCTCCTCGCCGCCACCTTCGACAAAACAAAGCCCTAGTTGCAACCATGTTGGAAGACATGTAATTGCAGTCGGGGGAACGACACTCGCAGTTGCATGACTGGTGTGGGACATGCAACTGACCCCTTCTCCTCGTAGTCCCTCCGACAAAACAAAAGCCAAATTACGACCAAGTTGGAAAGACATGCAGTTGCATGACTATAGTTGGACATGCATCTGCCCCACCTCTCTCTCACTGTTGCCCCCTCCGACAAAACAAAGCCCCCAGTTGCAACCATGTTGGACGGCATGTAGTTGCATGAGTACACTTGGACATGCAACTGGCCCCCTCTCTCTTCCCGCCGCCCCCTCCGACAAAACAAAAGCCCCAAGTTGCAGCCGAGTTAGAAGACATGCAGTTGCATGAGTACAGTTGGACATGCAACTGGCCCCTCCCCCTTGTTGTTTTCCTCTTTGACAAAACAAAATACCTAGTTGCAACCATGTTGAAAGACATGCAGTTGCATGACTACAGTTGGATATGCAACTGGCCCCCTCTCTCTCCTCGTCGCCCCTACAACAAAACAAAAGCCCCAGTTGGAACCGAGTTAGAAGACATGCAGTTGCATGAGTACAGTTCGACATGCAACTGGCCCCTCTTCCTTGTTGTTCCCCCATTCGACAAAACAGAAGACCTAGTTGCAACCATGTTGAAAGACATGCAGTTGCATGACTACAGTTGGACATGCAACTAGCCCCCTCTCTCTTCCCTCCACCCCCTCTGACAAAACAAAACCACAGTTGCCATCAACACAACACACATGTCAACCACACACAAAACTTGATGTCCAAAATCCATAGCTACCAAAACGAATGAGATGTAACTAATCCTCTATTGATCGAGAAAATTACAAATAAAAAATAGCCCAAGAAAAAAATAAAACTATCTGAAAGAAGAAAACAAACAAAAAATTGAAGAAAAGAAAAAGGAAAAATAAACAGAATGAAAAATAAAAAAGAAAGAAAATGAAATAAAGAAATAAGAGCAACAAACACCCAATGACCAAAAAATAAAGAGGACCACTCGCACTGCAACAAAACAGGATAAAGAGGACAAAAAGGCTGCACTGCAAAAAATAACCGGGATGCAACATAAGAAGCCTACAACCTTATCCCACCCGTGCTAAATAAGAAAGAAGGCGGCTTATGATGCCTAGCAGCACCACTCGCGCGACACAACTAAGTGTTACGTGACCAAATCCAAGAATAGCAATGTGTTTTTGTCAGACGACGAAGGACGTGAATGAGATATAATTATTTTTCATAAAATTAGAATAATATGCAACAGAAAAACTAAAAACTAAAATAAAGAAACAAGGAAAAAAATTATGAGAAAAGATGAAGGAAAACAAAAATATAAAAGAAAAAGGGACAACCAAATGAATCGAGGAAAATGCCACATAAAAATGCCAAATAACTAGGAAAAAAACTAACAAAAAATGGAGACAAGTTGCACATGAGTTTGGATGCAAGCAGTTGTGCACGCGTTCTACCCAATTGTAGTTGCACGTGGTTCCCATAATTACAGTTGCGCAGAAGGGATACATGATGTTTTTTAGTGCTAAAATACAAAGAAGAAACTTTTGTTTCTCTATCAGGCTGACGTAGAAAAGAATTTTACATATAAACATAATTAAAATATTTTGGGGGGTAATACATAAATGATACAAAATAAAAACAATAAAAACAATAGGCAACATAATAAACAAAAAAATCATGTAGAAAAGACATCAACAAGTTAGAGTAAAAATAGTTCAAGCGTGCCAAAAGGTTTGTTTTACAATATTTTAGATGTTCCATATTTCCAAAATAAAAATTAAATTTTAAAATATAAATACAAGTAAAAACAGGTTAATAAAAGCAACAACCAAATGCACTAAAGTAGAAAAGGAAAAAATAAATAGAAAGGAAGGGTAAATACACATGAATACACAGAGTAAGCTACCCTAGTGAGCTTCTTACTGTGCACACAAGCCCAACAAAAAAGATAAATACAATATATTCACATCGAAGGCCTATTGAGAAAATAAAAAAATGAAAAGGACTGGAAGCCAAAACCCATGGCCCAAGTAGGAAAGCAATGCAACGGCAAAAGGCCTAGTGCCTACTGGGACAAAGCCTGGTATATGTCAGCACGACAGAACACAGATCAATTGAAGCAAAAACAAATCGTACTGCTAATCTCGTCGACTGAGACTTCACTAAATCTCAGTTGACTGAGATATAGCAAACTGAAAGCACAAGTGCTCCCTAGGTGGTTTTGATAATTGATGACAACATATCTCTTATTGGATTAACATTTCTATCTAGCATGTTTCAGATAAGTTCAACAATGGAGTGGCATGGACTAAAGGTTGTGGGAACTCCTTCAAGATGCTAAGGACAAAGGATTGGCTAAAGCTTCAAGCTCAAGACTCTTCATTTTACATTTTAGTGATCCAAGATCACATTGAGTCCATAGGAAAAGCCAATACTATCAAGGAGGGATGAGGTGTTGCTTAATGAGCCTCTTGCTTCATGTGCTTAATGATATGCTCCAAAATCCTCAGCTACTTTCCCACTTCCACATATGACCTAAACCCAAAGCCAAACTCGGACCTACCGATTATTCCTATCCGGCGCCACCGAGTTTCACTTGTCATAAGCCACTGCCAAACCCTAGCAATTCGGTTCTACCGATAGGGATCTCGGTCTCACCGAGATGGGATTGCAAACTCTCTGTTTCCCTTTCGTAACTTTTCGGTCTCACCGGAAGAGCGAATCAGTCCCACCGAGATTGAAATGTAAATTCAGTGTTTCCTTTTTGTAACTTTTCGGTCTCACCGAAAGAGCAAATCGGTCCCACCGAGTTTGCCAGACCAACTCTCTGGTTAGCTAATTACCAAAATCGGTCTCACCGAGTTTGTGTAATCGGTCTCACCGAGATTACGTTATGCCCAAACCCTAACCATATCGGTCCTACCGAGTTGCATGTCAGTCCCACCGAAAATCTCTAACGGTCACTAGGTTTACCTTTTCGGTCCGACCGAGTTTATTGATTCGGTCCCACCGAGATTGGAAAACTGTGTGTAGCAGTTGGATTTTGTGTGGAGGCTATATATACCCCTCCACCTCCTCTTCATTCGTGGAGAGAGCCATCAGAACACATACACAATTCCAACTCATATGTTCTAAGAGAGAGCCACCTACTCATGTGTTGAGACCAAGATATTCCATTCCTACCATATGAATCTTGATCTCTAGCCTTCCCCAAGTTGCTTTCCACTCAAATCTTCTTTCCACAAAATCCAAATCCTATGAGAGAGAGTTGAGTGTTGGGGAGACTATCATTTGAAGCACAAGAGCAAGGAGTTCATTACCTACACACCATTTGTTACTTCTTGGAGAGTGGTGTCTCCTAGATTGGCTAGGTGTCACTTGGGAGCCTCCGACAAGATTGTGGAGTTGAACCAAGGAGTTTGTAAGGGCAAGGAGATCGCCTACTTCGTGAAGATCTACCGCTAGTGAGGCAAGTCCTTCATGGGCGATGGCCATGGTGGGATAGACAAGGTTGCTTCTTCATGGACCCTTCGTGGGTGGAGCCCTCCGTGGACTCGCGCAACCGTTACCCTTCGTGGGTTGAAGTCTCCATCAACGTGGATGTAGGATAGCACCACCTATCCGAACCACGGGAAAAACATCCGTGTCTCCAATTGCGTTTGAATTCTCCAAACCCTTCCCCTTACATTCTTGCAAGTTGCATGCTTTACATTCCGCTGCTCATATACTCTTTGCATGCTTGCTTGATATGTATTGTGTATGTTGAAATTGTGCCTAAAACTCCACTCAAACCAAAAAGGCCTAAAAATTGCAACTTTAGCACTAAGTGTCTAATCACCCCCCCCTCTAGACACATCTACTTCTAGATCCTACAAGTGGTATCAGAGCTTTGGTCTCCATTGCCTTGGTTTAATCACCATTGGAGGAAGATGGATGTGTCTACTTTAGGGAGTCTTAGACATAGAGTGCCTATTCTTGATGGAGAGTATTTTCACGAGTGGAAAAATGAGATGCTTGTAATCTTCAATCAATATCATTTGAACAAGTATATTGCTAGTCCTTGTGCACCTCATATTGATCCTTTGCATCCTACCCTAGATGAAGATATTGACATGATTCGCAATCTTAGAACTATTGAGCTCATCATTAGAGGATTGCCCAAAAATTTGATTGCTAGTTTGCCTACTCTTGATTGTGCCTATACTATATGGAATTTTTTTGAGGAACGATTTCCCGATCATTCCTTGAAAACTTTGGATGAAATTCTCCATAAATCTATTGCCTTGAGTAAGATGAACTCTAGTGATCCTAGTTTTGGTAATTGTCTATTTGAACTTACCAATCTTAAGCATGCTAAAGGAGATGTTGGAATCATTAGTGATATCATATTCGAAGCTATAAGAATTCATAAAAGTGACCACTTTGATGATCATTTATCTAATGGATTACCCTCTCTAGGAAATGATGAGTCACAAGATCATGATGAACATGGATACTATGATGATGATGATGATAGTGACTTCGATCTTGATGATGCAATGAGACATTTTGGACTTATGGCAAATCTTCGGGGATATGAATCAGGAGGAAAGGAATGGGTTCTTGATAGTGGATGTACTGATCATATGACCGGAGATGAAGAGATGTTTCGTGAGCTTGCTGAAAATGACGGCCCTCGAAAATATGTCACCTTTGGTGATAATTCAAAGGGTAAAGTGGTTGGCCTTGGTAAGGTGGCCATCTCACATGATAGTTCCATTCAAAATGTCATGCTCGTTGAATCTCTCGGCTACAACTTACTTTCAGTATCTAGACTTTCTGATTTCGGTTTGAATGTCCTATTTACTGAGGTAGATTGCCAAGTATTTCGTCGAGACAATCATAAAATGGTCTTTACGGGTATGCGTAGAGGTGATCTTTACATTGTTGATTTCTCTAAAAAGGCACAACCTAAAACTTGCTTTGTTGCTAAATCCTCAAAAGGTTGGTTGTGGCATAGACGACTAGGTCACGTTGGCATGAGAAACCTTGACAAGCTTATTAAAGGAAATCATATCCTTGGAGTTAACGATGTCATATTTGATAAGGATAGACTTTGCAGTGCTTGTCAAGCAGGTAAACAGGTTGGAGGAAGACATCCCATGAAGAACATCATGACCACAAGGAGGCCACTCGAGCTACTTCATATGGATCTTTTTGGTCCCAACGCCTACAAGAGTCTCGGTGGAAATTCTTTTGGTCTAGTTATAGTTGATGATTTTTCAAGATTTACGTGGGTGTTCTTTCTTAATGACAAGTCGCAGGTCCAGAAGATCTTCAGAAACTTCGCTAGGAAGGCCCAAAATCAGTTTGACGTGAAGATCAAGAAGGTTCGGAGTGACAACGGAACGGAGTTCAAGAACGCAAATGTGGACACCTTTCTTGACGAAGAAGGGATTTCACACGAGTTCTCTGCTACGTACACACCTCAACAAAATGGAGTTGTTGAGAGGAAGAACCGGACGCTCATGAAAATGGCAAGAACGATGCTTGATGAATACAAGACGCCGAAGCACTTTTGGGCAGAAGCGGTTGAGACAGCTTGTCACGCAGCAAATCGCTTATATCTTCACAAGCTACTTGGCAAGACGGCATACGAGCTTCTCACCAGTAACAAACCCCAAGTTGGATACTTTTGAGTATTCGACTCAAAGTGCTACATTCTTGATAAGCATCGTCGTTCAAAGTTTGCTCCTAAATCTCATGAAGGTTTTCTACTTGGTTATGGCTCAAACTCTCACACTTACCGTGTCTACAACAATTTCACCCGAAAGGTTGAAGAGACGGTAGATGTGAAGTTTGATGAATCTAATGGCTCGCAAGTAGAGCAATTGCCAATTGATGTAGGAGACAAAGACCCTTCAGAAGCAATCCAAGACTTGTCCATTAGCAAAATTCGTCCAACGGAGGTGAAGGAGAGTACTTCATCCGTCCAAGTGGAAGCTTCTACTTCATGACAAGGTGAACCAAGAATCGACACGGAAGCATCCACAAGTGGGACACACCAAGATAAAGAAGACAAGGAAATGCATCAAGACGAACATCAACAACCTCTTTCTCCACCACGACAAGAGAACGACGACGTCAACAATGAAGAAGACCAAGAAGAAGAACAAGATGAAGAAGATGTTCAATGAAGACCCAAGCAAAAGCTCTCACGAGTTCGAGCAAGAATTGCCAAAGATCATCCCGTCGAGCAAATCTTAAATGATATACAAACCGGGAGAATCACTCGCTCAAAGACTCGTTTAGCTAACTTTTGTGAAAACTATTCATTCATCTCTAGCATTGAACCTATGAAGGTTGAAGAAGCATTGGAAGATCCGGATTGGATAAACGCTATGCATGAAGAGCTACACAATTTTGAGAGAAACCAAGTTTGGACATTGGTTGAGAAGCCCGACAACAACCACAACATCATTGGTACCAAATGGGTGTTTCACAACAAGCAAGATGAATATGGACAAGTGGTTCGCAACAAAGCACGTCTCGTCGCCCAAGGGTACACATAAGTCGAAGGTATGGACTATGGTGAGACATATGCTCCCGTTGCTAGACTTGAGTCCATTCGCATCTTACTTGCCTATGCTAATCACCATAATATTACCTTGTACCAAATGGACATTAAAAGTGCTTTTCTAAATGGTGAAATAGAGGAGGAAGTTTATGTCAAACAACCTCCCGGCTTTATCAATCCTAAGAAACCAAATCATGTTTACAAACTTCACAAAGCTCTTTATGGTCTTAAACAAGCTCCTAGAGCATGGTATAAATGCTTGACCAAGTTCCTTACTACAAGTGGTTTTGAAATTGGTAAAATTGATTCTACTCTTTTTACTAAAAGGGTTAATGGAGAACTATTTGTATGCCAAATTTATGTCGATGATATCATATTTGGTTCAACTAACCCTCTCTTTAGTGAAAAGTTTGGAAAGCTAATGTCAGAGAAGTTTGAGATGTCTATGATGAGTGAACTCAAATTATTTCTCGGTTTGCAAATCAAGCAAACTAAGGAAGGTACATTTGTCTCTCAAGCGAAGTACACCAAGGACTTATTCAAGAAGTTCAATATGCAAGAATGCAAAGGTATGTCTAAACCCATGCCTACTAGTGGACATAATGATTTGACCAAAGATGGTGAACCGGTTGATCAAAAGGTTTATCGCTCTATGATTGGTTCATTGTTATACCTATGTGCTTCACGTCCCGATATTATGCTAAGTGTGTGCATGTGTGCACGATATCAAGCTGCTCCTAAAGAATGTCATCTTAAGGCTGTGAAAAGGATAGTGAGATATTTAATCCATACACCAAATTTTGGCATTTGGTATCCTAAGAGGTCTTCTTTTGCTCTTGTTGGCTATTCTGACTCGGATTATGTCGGAGACAAGGTTGATAGAAAGTCAACTTCGGGTACTTGTCAATTTCTTGGTAGATCTCTTGTGTCTTGGTCTTCCAAGAAACAAAACTCGGTATCCTTATCCACCGCCGAAGCGGAATACATTGCCGCTGGTTCATGTTGTGCTCAATTACTTTGGATGACCCAAACTCTTAAAGATTATGGGATTTATGTGAAACATGTTCCACTGCTTTGTGACAATGAAAGTGCTATCAAAATTGGTCATAATCCTGTACAACATTCTCGAACTAAGCATATTGAAGTTCGTCATCATTTTATTCGAGATCATGTTGCTAAGGGTGACATTAATCTTAAGCACGTTCGCACCGATAAGCAATTAGCGGATATATTTACTAAACCTCTTGATGAGAAAGTATTTTGCAGGTTGAGAGGTGAATTGAACATCATTGATGGTTCGAACTTGGAGTAGAAACTCCATTGGATACATGCAAGACATGAGCTTATGACTAATCCATGATATATCTCTTATGATGACTATCTTATGTCTTGGATATATTTGTACCTTGCATGTTGTCTAACCCATGTAGGTGCTTGGTTGAATCTAATTCCATGAGATTGCGACTCACTCACATCTTGAGCAATCTCTACATCACCAAGACTCTACACAATGGTGGTTGAAGACAAGGAAACACAAAACCATTCAAACATATCCTTTGACAAATTCTATGTTGAGCTTCATGATTGTCATTTTTGGATACACAAGAGCTCTTCCTTGCAAGAACTAACCCATGTAGGTAGATGAACTCAAACTCCAAGTGGTGCTCCCAACTCTTGATGAGCTACATCAACCTTGAGCACCCACACAAGTTCAACTACATGAGCAAGAACCACACCACCACCCAAGGTATGTTATTCCATCTTAGAGAAGCTTTACTCCAAGACATGAGTCAAAGCAACTCAACAAGATGTGAATACATCAAGATGGTTAAACGAAAAATGGTAACCCCATTTTGAGCTTAAACGATGAGTATGACCTATGATCAAGTGTTCTCACTTGACTCCTAAGTCAATATACTCTAACATAGGTGACTATGTCACCGCCCAACTCTAGATGAAGTTCTCTTGTGTTCTTTTCTGTGTTATTGCATTTGTCTCATGCATTTTATTTTCTTTCTCTTTTTCAAAAAAAAACTTCATCTAGATCTTTCAGTTTCTTCTCTTTTCTCTTTGTTTTTGTTCTGCATTTTCTGCATTTAATTCCTTGCAAATCCTTCAGGTAATTCATTGCAAATCTTTGTGAGATCCTACATGTCTAGTGAGCTGAGGTGACAAATGTTTTTCTCTGTGTAAACTCGGTTTCACCGACTTGTAATTTTCGGTCCAACCGAATCTTTTCGGTGTCACTGAAACATACCACTCGGTGCCACCGACTTCGCAACAGGAAAAACAGTTTGCCACTTGTTCTATATTTCTTCTGATCCAGCTCTACTCAATGAATCTTGTCCTCTTCAAGCATCACAGTTTTATCCATTGCTTTGTGCTGAGTCTCAAGGACCAAACCTATACGACGGATTCCAGAAAGCCCTTCTTGGAAATTGATGTCAAAGGGGGAGAGAGAGATCACATCAAAGCTTGTAGGAGAGAGAGATCACATCAAAGCTTGTAGGAGAGAGAGATCACATCAAGGGAGAGAAAAAGTCTCAAGGACCAAACCTACAAGAGAGAAAGTATTAAGGGGGAGAAAGAGATTTCCAGGGGGAGATAATACTCAAGGATCCCAGATGCTTGATGTTCAAGAGGAGAGATGTCACATGCCTTTTTGGGGGAAAGACATGTATTTGCATTAAGTTCTATCCATTTGTATCTTTCAGCTCTGATTTTCTGTTCCCTATCTTCTCCCAATATCCCATGTAAGATTCAAGGGGAGCAAGCCACCTAAGGGAAAGAAATCAGTCAAATTCATTGCATATCTTTATTCTTGGGGACATGTTGAATCCAATGTGGTACCTTGTACTCACTCTCTACATGTCATCCCAGTCTTGGTATTCTTGTGGTTTCTTTTGTTTGCTCTGGCTAGTGGATGTACCTGTGTTATCTAACTTTGTTTGTGCAGGTTCATTCCATCCTAAGTCAACTCAAGACCACAAGGTAAGTATATGCATCAAAATCATGAGTATGAGGAGTTCTTGCTTATGTACATACTGTTTGCAAGGACTCATGAGCATGAAGGTATTTTCCTTGATAATCTTTTGCTCTGATGCATATGGCCAAGATACATGTAACACATTGCCTACTCTGTCATGGTTATGCTCTCACATGCCTCTATATTTCATATTTACATGAGTGCATACATGTAGGGGGAGCCTATGCTTGTTGCATGTCCTTCCAAAGCTTTACTTGTTGTTCTTTATATCTTTATCTAAAGCTTTAATATATGTTGCCATCAATTACCAAAAAGGGGGAAATTGAAAGCACAAGTGCTCCCTAGGTGGTTTTGATAATTGATGACAACATATCTCTTGTTGGACTAACATTTCTATCTAGCATGTTTCAGATAAGTTCAACAATGGAGTGGCATGGACTAAAGGTTGTGGGAACTCCTTCAAGATGCTAAGGACAAAGGATTGGCTAAAGCTTCAAGCTCAAGACTCTTCATTTTACATTTTAGTGATCCAAGATCACATTGAGTCCATAGGAAAAGCCAATACTATCAAGGAGGGATGAGGTGTTGCTTAATGAGCCTCTTGCTTCATGTGCTTAATGATATGCTCCAAAATCCTCAGCTACTTTCCCACTTCCACATATGACCTAAACCCAAAGCCAAACTCGGACCTACCGATTATTCCTATCCGGCGCCACCGAGTTTCACTTGTCATAAGCCACTGCCAAACCCTAGCAATTCAGTTCTACCGATAGGGATCTCGGTCCCACCGAGATTGCAATGTAAATTCAGTGTTTCCTTTTTGTAACTTTTCGGTCTCACCGAAAGAGCAAATCGGTCCCACCGAGTTTGCCTGACCAACTCTCTGGTTAGCTTATTACCAAACTCGGTCTCACCGAGTTTGTGTAATCGGTCTCACCGAGATTACGTTATGCACCAAACCCTAACCATATCGGTCCTACCGAGTTGCATGTCAGTCCCACCGAAAATCTCTAACGGTCACTAGGTTTACCTTTTCCCAGGCTGGCTCAAATAACTAAGCCAGGGTGGCTCTAACCTTTTGACACACATCGTCAACCTAAAACACACCTCCGATATATATGGGGAGGTGGAGGAGAAGTAAGCACCTCTCTCGGTAGTCTTGTGTATGTGTTAAGGTTGAGTATACAAGATTCTCTCTCGGTGGATGAGTACACAACTCTGGTTCTATAAGGTAAGGATGGTATACTGTTGAGACCAAGATATTCCATTACCATATGATCTTGATCTCTAGCCTTCCCAAGTTCTTTCCACTTAAATCTTCTTTCCACCAAATCCAAATCCTATGAGAGAGAGTTGAGTGTTCTCATTTGAAGCACAAGAGCAAGGAGTTCATCATCAACACACCATTTGTTACTCTTGGAGAGGGTCTCCTGATTGCTAGGTGTCACTTGGGAAGCCTCCGACAAGATTGTGGAGTTGAACCAAGGAGTTTGTAAGGGCAAGGAGATCGCCTACTTCGTGAAGATCTACCGCTAGTGAGGCAAGTCCTTCATGGGCGATGGCCATGGTGGGATAGACAAGGTTGCTTCTTCATGGAACCCTTCGTGGGTGGAGCCCTCCGTGGACTCGCGCAACCGTTACCCTTCGTGGGTTGAAGTCTCCATCAACGTGGATGTAGGATAGCACCACCTATCCGAACCACGGGAAAAACATCCGTGTCTCCAATTGCGTTTGAATTCTCCAAACCCTTCTCCTTACATTCTTGCAAGTTGCATGCTTTACATTCCGCTGCTCATATACTCTTTGCATGCTTGCTTGATATGTATTGTGTATGTTGAAATTGTGCCTAAAACTCCACTCAAACCAAAAAGGCCTAAAAATTGCAACTTTAGCACTAAGTGTCTAATCACCCCCCCCTCTAGACACATCTACTTCTAGATCCTACACAAACCCCTATTATTTTAACATTTGGAAATCCCCTCGTTTTGCCAAAACCCGAGCTTAGCCTAGACGTTTAGGCTCCTCGAGTTGAAACCAACCCATGTAGGTTCAAGTCTCAGACTTGGCATGGGTGCTCGCATTTTACTGGATTTATTTCATGTATTCCTGCGATGTGCCTTCAGTGTGAGATGACGTCCCCGTCAACGACGAAGTATCTGTGGCAATTTCAACAATTTCAAGATTTGTCGCCAAAGTCTCCAAGAGGTTGACAAGGGTGAGTACATGTGCATGTACGCGAGCGTCTACGTTTGTACTATATTTCTAAAACAAATAACTTATCCAATGTTTCTAAAACATTTCCTTTCTACCGGTTCAACTGCCTGCCTCGGTCGGGAGGTTTCAGTGGCGAGATCACGGGGAGTTCAAAATCCTGCGACCTCTGGCTTTGGGCCCATGCATGCAAATATGGAGACGGACCAATCTATGTTTTCGTGGGCCTTTCTCAAGACGCGGATGCGATCGATCTAGGCAGGTTTTTCTAAACAGCAGACCGTGATCGCAGCGATTCCATCGATCAATTCGCCATCGTCCTCGTATGCTACAACACAACACTTGATCGCCGCCCAACCTCTGCACGCCTCGCGGACGCCGTCTACAACTCCGGCACTACCTCCCTTCGCCGGGGTTGCCCGCTCCTATGCGGCAGTCGCGGCGACGTTTCCACACCCCATGGCCGGCGTTCCTCCGACAACTCATGGCGCTGCAGCCACGGGAGGGCCAAGCCCTCGCGCCCCTACGGTCGCAGGGGCGACCCCTGCTCCTTCGCATCCTCTGGCTTCGGCGTTGGGATACTCCGGTCCAACGCATCAGCAGCGGGGACCGGCGTCGGTATACAACTACGGTCTTCCACAGCAGCAACCCTGGTTATGGCCATGGTTGTCAATTCATCTCACCGTACGGTATGGCCGCCGCCGGAGGACAACCTCCCATGTATGGGGTTCTACCAATCAGGGTGTCCGCCCCTCCGCAGTTCCATCCAGGGGGGGTTGTGGCACAACCGGTTCAGAAACGTAAAAAGAAGAAGCCGCAAAATCAACAGTTTGTTGGTGGAGCTTTGCAGCATGGTGTTCATACTACTCCACAACAAGTGCCGGTTCAGCAACACTTTCCGCAACAACCCACACAACAGCTCGTTCAAACATATTAGCAAGGACATTATCAGCAGGTTGTGCAACCTCAACCAATGATGCCTATGCATGTCGATGCCTCGCCTTTGACAGCTCCAGGGTCTGATGTGCAGGTCGTTTCAGTGCCCAAGACCAAGGCTAAGAAGGGGGTTCGATGCTGGAAGTGCGCGGTTGATATGCATGCAGCGAAAGATTGCATCGTGCAACATTACTGTTATATTTGTGACAATATAGCTCATCCGAAGTTGCAGTGTCCGGTTCTTAAACTCGCTAAGCCCAATGCTTCTTTCTTTGGAATTGGTGCTGAGGAGACTTACTTTGTACAGTTACCAGATTGCGTGGTGAAAGAGCACTTGGCGCCGACGCAGACACCGATAGCACGTCTTCAGGTTACTGGCCTGATGGTACCATCTAGCGTCGTCGAGAGCCAGATTATCAGGAGATGTCCGGTCCATGATAAATGGAAGTGGGAGGCATTTCAGCATGGGTCCGATGCTTACCTTGTTAGCTTTCCGTCTTTTGAGGATTTGGACAGGGTGGATGGAATCCAAATGAACGTGCCATCAGCTAATGCCTAGATGACTATTACCGCATGGAGATCACAGGAGGTTCCACATAAGATCGAACTTCAGCAGATTTGGCTTCATGCCGAGGGCGTTCCTCATACGGTTCGCCACTTTTTGGGATTATGGGCCGTTGGTACTCTTATGGGTAAGATGTTGGATGTGGATCTTTTTACTCTCCGACGCCGTGGAGTTGTCCGTATTCTCGTCGCTATGACCAACACTCAGATTTTGGCAAAGGACAAGGATGATGCTGGAACTTTTGTCGCGACGGATGTGGTGGTCAAGCTCAAGGGCTATGCATTCACGTTCAGGAGGGAGCCAGAGGGATACAGTCTGGATCCTGACTTTGTTCCATTCATTTGGAGATGCAAGCATGATGATGCCGGTGATAATAGTGGTGCGAAGGAGAAGGACGACCATATGGACACCTCGGAGCACACTGGCAACCCATCCATTAATTCATCCTTTAGTTCTGCTCCAGCGAATGTCAATCAGGTGCCTTAGGTGCAACGACGGGAACTCGTGAGCCTTGGTCTTGGTGATGCACCGGGAGGTGGATCCCCGCGGTTACACCGGCAGGTGTCATCATCACGTTCCCTGCTGCAGGGCATGCCTGGACCGCAACCAGCGTCGCCAACTCATTCGGCAGTGTCGCATCCCGTGGTTCTCAAGTCCGTGCATGCCACTGACGGCTCGGGGGGGCACCCGGACTCTTCATTGGTGCACCGGCAGCCGACGGGTAAGGTGGCGTTGCAACCGTCGTCACCAACACTGACAGTAGCGACGTAGCCGGTTGCTTCCATCGTGGTGCAGGACAGCGATGTCACGGATGGGCGACGGAATGGGGCTTCGAAGCTACAACCTTCAGCTACTCGGGACGAGCTGAGCAAGCTGGCCCCGGCTGGGCGTGGCACTGAAGGACCGGCTTCACAGCCTTGCAAGCATACATTGGCTGGGCGTGAAACTCAAAGGCCAGCCTCGGGAGTACAAGCATGCATGCATGCACAGGATGGGCATGGTGCTAAACGGCCATCCTCGGGTGTACGGCCATGCATGCATACACCAGTGGCTGATTTTAGGCCCCAGGTGATGACGGACTTGTCCGTCCCAACCATGCAAACACCCGTTGGACACCCTTCAGTCCCTGGTGGAGCCCGCCATGTCCATCCCTACCGCTTTCGCTGGTACGACTGGTGCGGTCCCTGACACCCTTCAGACAGCGACCTCGTCGCTTGAGCCTGCGGTTGAGACTGTCGGGGAGGGGGTTGCTACTCCATCATCACCCCCTCCACTGGCAGTACAGCGGGCGCCACGACTTCCGCTGGGGATGACACCTACATGATGGAGTAGTCGGCATATGATTGCCGACGACGGTTCTATGGACACAGATGAGGACTCCATGGCCAAGGCTATGCGGCGTAAGGCAGTGCAGAACCTCGACAACCAAGGTATTACGTCGTCTCCCAAATCCTTTTTAGCCTTTTCCAATACTGCCATATTTTCTAAGTTAAATAATGTGGGTGTTAGTCTTGGAAAGAACGAGAAGCATATTTCTATTTTGACGAACGCTTTGAAACATTTGGAATATGACCGATTAAAAGTTACTCCACGTGTTTCTAGAAAGTCATATACCTCTTATACCGATGAGGAGGAGCTGCATGCCACATTAGATGGTCAGCTACTCTCTCATTTAGTAGGAGCGGTTTCAGACGTGGGTCTAGATGAACCTGAGCTTAGTTCATTGATTGAACTTACATCATATGGACGTAAATCAAAGACCGCACGTTCGAAAAAAGATAGTAAGATCCATAAGAGGGCAAAGTGTTCTAAATCTCCCATTGTTTCCTCATGAGTGGAATGTTTTTTAATAGCAGAGGTCTTCGTGACTTGGCTAAACATCTATTCATTGCGGAATGTAATAGGGAACACAATTTAGACTTTTTGGCTATCTCTGAAACGGGAAGACGTGATTTCTCAGTGAGTCTACTTAACCGTCTTTCAGGCAGGATGGACTTCACTTGGGTTTTACGACCACCTAGAAGTCGTTCTAGGGGCATTTTACTTGGCGTAAATTCAGGCACTATGGATGTTTTGGCTAGTTCGGATGGTGAGTTTCACGTTAAACTCCATATTCGCAACAAGGCCGACAACTTCACATGGACCCTCGTCGCCGTGTATGGGGCAGCCCAGGATGAGTTCAAGGCTGATCTTCTTCATGAATTGGTTAATCTGGCGAAAGATAATCCATATCCCATTCTTATAGGTGGGGATTTCAATTTGCTTCGATTTCCAAATGAGAAAAGCCGTGGTAGGTTTGATAATCATTGGCCTTTCCTTTTCAACGCTGTCATTGACAGTCTAGATCTGCGAGAGGTGTCCATGATTGGAAGACAGTTCACTTTGGCGAACATTCTTCCGGAACCGACATATTAGAAACTAGATCGCGTTTTAATGGATACTGACTGGGAATCTAAATTTTCTATGGTGTCTGTTCGTGCTCTACCTCATATCGAGGCTATATCAGACCACGCACCCATTCTCCTAACTACTGGATTGCCACAACCACAACACAGACGCAAGTTCAAATTTGAATTTGGGTGGCTGCTTCGGGATGGCTTCCATGATATGGTCAAGGAGGCGTGGGAGAAACCGGTGGCCGGGCCTACCCCAATACATAGATGGAATAACAAAATACGTGCATTATGTAAATTCCTTGGTGGTTGGGCTAGACATACGGTAGGTTTCCTCAAAAAGGAGAAGCTTCGTATTTCATCTATCATTGATGAATTAGAAGCTTTGGCAGAGGTTAGACCCCTATCTGAGCATGACATCGAGATTAAGAATCATTTGAATGCACATATAGCTAACATGCTGCGTGAAGAGGAACTTAAATGGTACCAACATTCTAACTCTCAGTTTATCCTGAAAGGTGATTCGAATACTAGATACTTCCATGGAGTTGCCAATGGCAGACACATGAAGAAAATTATTCATTCCCTACAACAGGACGAGGGCACAATTGAGGGGCATGAGCAACTGAAATCTTATATCACTAATTATTATAAAAATCTGTTCGGAGCCCCACAGGAAGGTAACTTCTCGATGGATGAGTCCCGAACAGGTGACATCCCCCAGGTCTCTGATGAGGAAAACAGCCTTCTAACAGCCTCATACTCGGAGGAGGAAGTTAGAAAGGCGGTTTTTCTAATGGAGCATAACAAAGCCCCAGGTCCAGATGGTTTCCCCGCTGAGTTCTATCAGAACTTCTGGGTTGTCATCAAACCAGATCTCCTTCTTTTGTTTAGCGGCCTTCATGCTGGCCAACTTGAATTGTTTCGCTTAAACTTCGATGAGATTATTTTACTACCTAAGGTTAATGAGGCTGAAAGGATACAAAAATATAGACCTATTTGCCTCCTTAATGTTAGTTTTAAAATATTCACGAAGGTTGCGACTATAAGGCTAAATTCGGTTGCTGAACATGTGGTTCGACCTTCACAGACTACTTTTATGCAAGGCAGACACATCCTAGATGGAGTTGTTATCCTTCATGAAACAGTCCATGAACTACACCGGAAAAAGCTGAATGGGGCGGTACTCAAAATAGACTTTGAAAAATCTTATGACAAAGTCAAGTGGCCCACTCTTCAACAGACTCTCAGAATGAAAGGATTTTGTGCAGAGTGGCACGCCATGGTCCATAACTTCGTTTCTGGAGGTAGCATTGCCATTAAGCTAAATGATGACGTTGGGCAATATTTCCAAACGAAGAAGGGATTGAGACAAGGTGATTCGTTATCGCCCATGCTATTTAATATAGTGGCGGATATGCTAGCCGTCATGATTGAGCTGGCCAAGGTTGATGGCCAAATTGCTGGGATAGTAAATCACCTAGTTGATGGTGGTCTCTCTATACTTCAATATGCCGACGATACGATTCTCTTCATGGATAATGACCTCGAGAAAGTGAGAAATATGAAACTGATTTTATCTGCATTCGAGCAACTCTCGGGTCTCAAGATCAATATTCATAAAAGTGAATTGTTTTGCTTTGGCGACGCTCAAAACGAGGCCCACCTTTACGCTGAACTATTCGGATGTAGGTTGGGCGAATTTCCGATCACATATTTGGGGATACCGATACATTATCGGAGACTCACAAATGCTGAATGGAAACACGTTGAGGAGAGATTGCAAAAAAGACTTAGCAGTTGGAAAGGTAAACTGCTGCCTGTGGGTGGAAGATTGGTCCTCATAAATTCAGTACTAAGTAATATGGTACTATATATAATTTCCTTCTTCCAGTTGCCGAAAGGAGTCTTACATAGATTGGATTATTTCCGATCAAGATTCTTTTGGCAAGGATATAGCGAGAGAAGGAAATATCGACTGGCCAAATGGAGTGTGGTTCGCCGTCCCAAAGACCAAGGCGGGTTGGGCATTCATGACCTTGAGGTTAAAAATAGGGCCCTCCTCGGTAAATGGTTGTTTAAATTACTGACGTAAGATGGTGTATGGCAAACCCTCCTAAGGAGGAAATATGTGGGTTCCAAGGCGGTATCCCAGGTATACTGGAAGCCTGGGGATTCCCATTTTTGGGCGGGTCTAATGGCTACAAAGAAATATTTCTTTGGCTATGGATCCTTCTCGATTAAGGACGGCTCGGAAATTAGATTCTGGGAGGACAAGTGGCTAGGAGATACCACACTCCGGGAACAATATCCAGCTCTATACAACATTGTGCGCCACAAGGGTGATACTATTGCCACGGTAATGGAATCATTTCCGCCAAATGTGACATTCAGAAGAGATTTAATTGGACCCAGACTACAATCGCGGAACATCCTGCTCCAGCGGTTGTCCATGGTGCAATTGTCACATGGGTCTGATGTTTGCCGATGGAACCTCCATAGGAATGGCCAATTCTCAGTGGAGTCAATGTATAGAGCGTTAATCCAGTCTGATGTGCCAGTTGATAATAATAAGAAGATCTGAAAGATGAAGATACCTCTTAAGAATAAAATCTTTGCATGGTATCTTCGTCGCGGAGTCATTCTTACTAAAGACAACCTTATTAAGAGAATTGGCGTGGTAGTCCACGATGTATCTTTTGTCACCAAGATGAGACAATAAAACATTTGTTCTTCCAATGCAAATTGGCTCGTTCTATATGGTCAGTCATCCAGATAGCTTCTGACTTGTATCCTCCTTGTAGTGTTGCTAATGTATTTGGCAACTGGTTACATGGGATTGATCACAGGTTTAGAACTCTTCTTAAGGTGGGAGCGCTTGTCGTTATTTGGTTGCTTTGGCTATGTAGGAATGATAAGGTTTTTAATGATAGAAGTACTTCTCTGATGCAGGTTATTTATAGATGTACCAGGACTCTTCGTTTATGGTCCTCTCTACAACGTGTGGAGAATCGAGACCTGTTTACGGAGGTGTGTACACGATTGGAGGATATGGCGAGGGTTACTTTTACCCAACATGGGTGGTAGCATGATCTTAGGATTGGCCCACCTTCATTTTTCATAAAAGTGAATTGTTTTGCTTTGGCGACGCTCAAAACAAGGCCCACCTTTACGCTGAACTATTCTGATGTAGGTTGGGCGAATTTCCGATCACATATTTGGGGTATCGGAGACTCACAAATGCTGAATGGAAACACGTCGAGGAGAGATTGCAAAAAAGACTTAGCAGTTGGAAAGGTAAACTGCTGTTTGTGGGTGGAAGATTGGTCCTCATAAATTCAGTACTAAGTAATATGGTACTATATATGATTTCCCTCTTCTAGTTGCCGAAAGGAGTCTTACATAGATTGGATTATTTCCGATCAAGATTCTTTTGGCAAGGAGATAGCGAGAGAAGGAAATATCGATTGGCCAAATGGAGTGTGGTTCTCCGTCCCAAAGACCAAGGCGGGTTGGGCATTCATGACCTTGAGGTTAAAAATAGGGCCCTCCTCGGTAAATGGTTGTTTAAATTACTGACGTAAGATGGTGTATGGCAAACCCTCCTAAGGAGGAAATATGTGGGTTCCAAGGCGGTATCCCAGGTATACTGGAAGTCTGGGGATTCCCATTTTTGGGCGGGTCTAATGGCTACAAAGAAATATTTCTTCGGCTATGGATCCTTCTCGATTAAGGACGCTCGGAAATTAGATTCGGGGAGGACAAGTGGCTAGGAGATACCACACTCCGGGAACAATATCTAGCTCTATACAACATTGTGCGCCACAAGGGTGATACTATTGCCACGGTAATGGAATCATTTCCGCCAAATGTGACATTCAGAAGAGATTTAATTGGACCCAGACTACAATCGCGGAACATCCTGCTCCAGCGGTTGTCCACGGTGCAATTGTCACATGGGTCTGATGTTTTTCGATGGAACCTCCATAGGAATGCCCAATTCTCAGTGGAGTCAATGTATAGAGCGTTAATCCAGTCTGATGTGCCAGTTGATAATAATAAGAAGATCTAAAAGATGAAGATACCTCTTAAGAATAAAATCTGTGCATGGTATCTTCGTCGCGGAGTCATTCTTACTAAAGACAACCTTATTAAGAGAATTGGCATGGTAGTCCACGATGTATCTTTTGTCACCATGATGAGACAATAAAACATTTGTTCTTCCAATGCAAATTGGCTTGTTCTATATGGTCAGTCATCCAGATAGCTTCTGGCTTGTATCCTCCTTGTAGTGTTGCTAATGTATTTGGCAACTGGTTACATGGGATTGATCACAGGTTTAGAACTCTTCTTAAGGTGGGAGCGCTTGCCGTTATTTGGTCGCTTTGGCTATGTAGGAATGATAAGGTTTTTAATGATAGAAGTACTTCTCTAATGCAGGTTATTTATAGATGTACCAGGACTCTTCGTTTATGGCCCTCTCTACAACGTGTGGAGAATTGAGACCTGTTTATGGAGGTGTGTACATGATTGGAGGATACGGCGAGGGTTACTTTTACCCAACATGGGTGGCAGCATGATCTTAGGATTGGCCCACCTTCGTTTTTCATAAAAGTGAATTGTTTTGCTTTGGCGACGCTCAAAACAAGGCCCACCTTTACGCTAAACTATTCGGATGTAGGTTGGGCGAATTTCCGATCACATATTTGGGGATACCGATACATTATCGGAGACTCACAAATGCTGAATGGAAACACGTCGAGGAGAGATTGCAAAAAAGACTTAGCAGTTGGAAAGGTAAACTGCTGTCTGTGGGTGGAAGATTGGTCCTCATAAATTCAGTACTAAGTAATATGGTACTATATATGATTTCCTTCTTCCAGTTGCCGAAAGAAGTCTTACATAGATTGGATTATTTCCGATCAAGATTCTTTTGGCAAGGAGATAGTGAGAGAAGGAAATATCGACTGGCCAAATGGAGTGTGGTTCGCCGTCCCAAAGACCAAGGCGGGTTGGGCATTCATGACCTTGAGGTTAAAAATAGGGCCCTCCTCGGTAAATGGTTGTTTAAATTACTGACGTAAGATGGTGTATGGCAAACCCTTCTAAGGAGGAAATATGTGGGTTCCAAGGCGGTATCCCAGGTATACTGGAAGCCTGGGGATTCCCATTTTTGGGTGGGTCTAATGGCTACAAAGAAATATTTCTTTGGCTATGGATCCTTCTCGATTAAGGACGGCTCGGAAATTAGATTCTGGGAGTACAAGTGGCTAGGAGATACCACACTCCGGGAACAATATCCAGCTCTATACAACATTGTGTGCCACAAGGGTGATACTATTGCCACGGTAATGGAATCATTTTCGCCAAATGTGACATTCAGAAGAGATTTAATTGGACCCAGACTACAATTGCGAAACATCCTGCTCCAGCGGTTGTCCACGGTGCAATTGTCACATGGGTCTGATGTTTTCCGATGGAACCTCCATAGGAATGGCCAATTCTCAGTGGAGTCAATGTATAGAGCGTTAATCCAGTCTGATGTGCCAGTTGATAATAATAAAAAGATCTAAAAGATGAAGATACCTCTTAAGAATAAAATCTGTGCATGGTTTCTTCGTCGCGGAGTCATTCTTACTAAAGACAACCTTATTAAGAGAATTGGCATGTTAGTCCACGATGTATCTTTTGTCACCATGATGAGACAATAAAACATTTGTTCTTCCAATGCAAATTGGCTCGTTCTATATGGTCAGTCATCCAGATAGCTTCTGACTTGTATCCTCCTTGTAGTGTTGCTAATGTATTTGGCAACTGGTTACATGGGATTGATCACAGGTTTAGAACTCTTCTTAAGGTGGGAGCGCTTGCCGTTATTTGGTCGCTTTGGATATGTAGGAATGATAAGGTGTTTAATGATAAAAGTACTTCTCTGATGCAGGTTATTTATAGATGTACCAGGACTCTTCGTTTATGGTCCTCTCTACAACGTGTGGAGAATCGAGACCTGTTTACGGAGGTGTGTACATGATTGAAGGATACGGCAAGGGTTACTTTTACCCAACATGGGTGGCAGCATGATCTTAGGATTGGCCCACCTTCGTTTTAGGCGTTATACATACTCTACATGTTTTCTTTGTATTTCGCCTTTTTATTTTTCGTTTGTGCGAGAAGACTTTATTTGGCTGTGTGCATCGTAGTATGCAGAGGCCGGATGTAATGCTTAAATCTTTTAAGTAATAAAGTGCTCCTTTTCAAAAAATATGTGTTAAACCACTACGACGCACCAGACTATTTTATTTTTTTGCGAATATGCAAAGCTTGCATATCATTTCATCGATGGATGGAGCAGAAGCATAGCACAGATTAGATACCTCACATTACATACACTAGCAGGCGCAAACATGATGGCCCGAGCACGAGGAGGAGGGAGTGCTCATCCCCAAAGTCCTACGCAAGGCTAACTCTCCGAGATGACGTATCCTATCGCGGTGGCGTCGGCTCGAGCACAACATCGGGCATCCTCTTGGATGGATTGCATCACGCGATTGGCAGGTGAGCGTGAGTGATCGAAAATACATTCAAGGAAACGGGCACCGCTGCTGCTGCTGCTGCCGCCTCGTGTATTCCTCGACCGCGGCACGGAGGGCAAAACTGGGGCGCGCGAGCGTTAGGGCGACGCCGGCGACGGCCACGCCTTCGGGCGACGGCATCCCGTCGAGCCAGCAGCACCCGGCCACGCCGGCTTCGCAGGTGAACCCATCTTCGTCGGCACGAGGCGACCATGGTATGATGACCGACGACGGAGACGACGCGGCGGCCAGCTTCCTCTGACACTGGCACTGGCAGTGCCAGAGCACCGCCTCCGGTTCTTCCTTGCTCGTGCTTTGCAGTCCCGGGGCCGACATCGTCGCCGTCGCCTCCCCGGATTCCTCCTCGACCGTGTCCCGCTGGATTGCCTGTCGTAGCTCTGAAATTTCTTTCTCTGCTCTCGCCAGGGCTGCCTCGAGCTCCTCCCTCTTCTTCACCTCCTCCAGGTACAGCTCCTCGTGCTCTTTCGCCTGCAATGCAAGGTCTCGAATCAAAAAATGTTTCCAACTGGAATTGGCTAGTTTATGATGAATTTGGGTTTCTGACAAGGGGTTGTACTTTCAGGAGAGATGTGGCCACTTCTTCGTCTGCCTTGTGGCGCCTGCGGGATTCGTTTAGAGCTCTGTTCATCAGGTCCTCGGCTGCTCTGCATGCCTCCGTGAGTTCACCATAGAACCCCAATTCAACCTCAATGTCATCATCATCCTAGAAGAGAGAACAAAATTCAGAAGCGTGCCATCCTGACATTCTTGCAAAAGGCAGTGTTTGAAAATTCAGGAGAAGTCGTTGAATGATCTGACTCACCTCTTCCTGGTGAGTTGACAAACGAAGGACTTCATGGCCAGGATTAGGGAGCAACGGTGCAGTGACAGCAGATGATGCAATCTCTACTTTCGCTTCCCTACAGTGGAAATCTGAGTCAGTTTCCTAAGGTAAATTGCGGAAAGTTCTGGCTCATAGATTTTGGAAACACCGTTTTCAATTAGTCTCACCAGTAGAAAAAATTTAGAAAGCTACGACATCGGATTTTTTTTTTAAAAAATTTACCTGGTGCAGATTAACTGCTCCTTGCAGACGAACCAGATCTTGCACGATGGATCAGCTCTCTGCATTATCGCTGCTGCTGTCCTGCAAGTAGGCCTGTCAAGTTTTCTAAAACCCCAAAACAAGAAACTTCAGTTGTGAATAATCATCTCTTTATTAGACTGATAAAAACATACAGAGCATGTCTGAATTTGCAAGAAACAGAGTTCCGTCAGGAGGATATCATACGTGGAGTACTGCCGGTCCGCGGCAGCCGAAACCACCAGCTCGGTGATCCCGCGCAAGCCAATGAGCTCGACGAGGCCGGACGCGACATCCTCCTTCTCAATCACCAGCTTCTCACACCTCACCTGGAGTTTACGGACATTGTGCAAGTCGATAAGCAGATGAAACCTTTCAACCTTGTGTTAAGAAGCTGAGTGTTGAAGAAATGGAAAACGCTCTTCAACATTCAACCGGAAGAAAACAGAGTAGTACCTTGGTTTTCCGGCACTCATGGACGTAGTCGTCCAGCATCTTGTCCGCCTTGTCGCGCTCCATCCGTCTGAAGGAGCTCACCTGCTCCGAGCTCAGCTTGCTGGCATGGAACTTGGCTCCCACTGATGGAGATAAATAACCAAAAAAGGTCACCGACGATGCACTTACAGATGCCGGCCGGAAACATGCATGCGCGATGAAGGCGAGCACGTACTGACGGGGATCATCTGCGGCGGGACGTGCACGTGCGTGACGACGACCGTGGTGGCTGTGGCTCCGCCGCAGAGATGGCCGAGAGCCCACGACAGCGTCGACCGCCCCGCCCTGCGCTCCGCCGGCACCACGACGAACACTTTCCTATTGTTCTCGTCCTCCACCGCCACCGCCACCGCAGCCTCCATCGATCGATCGTCCCCGCCGCGGCTGGCTCCTCCTCGGTTCTTGGAGCTCGCACCAGGACCTTGCGGTTGAGGACGCGCGGGTTTAAGCTATTCTAGCTTGTATGTAGAGGAGACTTTGGACCTGGCGGACGGGAGGGAGACGGTGGCGCGTCGCCGTGGCCCGTGGGAAGAGGAGGAAGCCACCGGCGGGACGCGACAGCGACGTGGGACACGGAGGAGCCGACCGACCCGTCGGTCAACTCCGAAGCTCAGGTTGTTCTGAGCTCGCTTGTCGCGTCACTACAGGACTTTTGCTCGGTTTGATGCCGAATGATTGTCGTGTCATCTGCGTTTGACTGGTTATTTCTCGTATATAGTTTCCGCTGCACGGCAGGATATAAAGATGCTGCGAATATTGCATCATATGCTCAACGCCTCAACCTCAACACCTACGGCCACTTCTTTCAAGCAGCTCTTAGAGCATCTCTAGTGGATGGTGTAAATTTGGACGTGTATATCTTCATATACACGACCATATACACCTTACTAAATTATACACCTTCCAGTTTTTCAGTGGAACGTGTAAATTAGGACGTGTATATTTTCAACGGCTATATTCAAACGGCTATATTTCCAACGGCTATATTTTCAATGGCCATATTTCCGATCTATATAAACCACCCCTACCACCTCTCTTCCAGCACACTTCTACCTGTGACTTCTCTTCTCACCTAGATTTCTCTATCGTTTCTCACGCAACACAATGAACACATCCACTTGGGACATGAGTTCTTCGTCATCTTCATCTGGCGACGATGAACTCATACTTGCAGCATTCGCCGAGCGCGAGGAGCAAGAGAGGAAGAACGCTCGACGCCATGGCGGTTCCAAGCATGGACGTCAGTCAATCGATCGAGGAAGAGATGCCGGATTTATTCTTCTGTGGGACGACTACTTCAAAGAGATTCCTCGCTTTCCCGAACATTTGTTTCGATGAAGGTTCGTAATTAGTACACTTCTCTGCTTTGGTCATTTTTTCATTTCCCTGTCTCATTTACTTTTTATGCACAGATTTAGGATGTCGCGTAATTTGTTCAACCGCATAGCTGATGGTATACTTGAGCATGACTATGATGGTTTTTTTACGCAAAAAAGAAGTGCTTCTGGAGCTCTTGGGTTACATCCTCTGCAAAAGATGACTGCGGCAATGCGTATGCTAACATATGGATTAGCAGCTGATGGTGTTGATGAGTACATCCGGTCCGCTGAGTCTACTAATTTAGAGTCTTGCAAGAAATTTGTGATCAAAGTTTGTGAAGTTTTTGGGAAAAAGTACCTGAGATCTCCAAATGAAGAAGACATTGCTAGGTTACTTGCAATAGGGGAGGAAAGAGGATTTCCCGGTATGTTAGGGAGCATAGATTGCATGCACTGGGGGTGAAAAAATTGCCCCAAAAAATGGCATGGCATGTTTAAAGGCCATGTGAGCGAGCCCAATATGATCTTGGAAGCAGTTGCTTCACAAGATCATTGGATTTGGCATGCTTATTTTGGTTTACCAGGGTCTCTGAATGATATAAATGTTCTTCAACATTCTCCTGTTTTTATAAAGCTAGCCGAAGGCCAAACTCCTCCAGTGAATTATAGCATCAATGGCCATCAGTACACAATGGGGTATTACCTTGCAGATGGTATCTATCCACGGTGGGCAACATTTGTGAAGAGCATACCAGCTCCAACTAGCAGAAAGCATAAAACTTTTGCCAAGAAGCTTAAACTTGATCTAATTGACCATGTGTGGCAAAAGTTTGGAAACGAGTGATGTCCTAGTTATAAGTTTGTAATCCATTTCTTTTCATGTAGTTTTAATTTATGCAATGAGTGATGTAATCCATGTCTTTGTAATGCAGCTATCAAAAAAAATATTTATGCAATGAGTGATGTAATCCATGTCCTCAACTAGTAGAAAGCAGTAAATAGTTCTTACAACTACAACATATAGTTCACATTACCCTAGGCCGCGAGCAAGGATCTCCTTCTGCTTATCTTGGTAGAACTGCTTTAGCACATCAGTCATACCACTAGTGTCGATGAGCATGACCCTCTCATCTAATTCAAACTGTCTCCATGCATCCTCCCTCTCATTTCGTGCATCGTCATTCTTTCTGAGTGCAATCTCCTCTTTTCGCAATTCCAATTGTTGTGCGTAGCGAGCATTTCTTGCCGCCTCTTTGATCTCATCCTTCTCTAGCTTTGCTGCCCACACAGTTTCTAATGACAGCTTGCAAGCACTGTCATCAGCTTTACCTCTCTTATCCTTCTTCACACCATCAGGTCTTTTCTCATGTTCAAGAGCATCAGTGCGTATCGAGGTAGCATCAGTACGTACCGAGGATGCATCACCCAGATCATTGGTGGCTGTGCCCGGACTTGCATCAATGGTCTTCTTTTGTTTCTTAAGAGAAATTTCAACTTCTCTTGTCTGCCACTTTGGATACTTCGAAAACTCTACATAGCAATGCATCAGTGTGAAAGGCTTCTTTTTTTTAAGATCCATTTCCTTGAACAAAATGTGTGCATCGTTTGTCTGCACATATAAATATGTTGTCAAAATAAGCACAACACATATAGAATATTGCACATCACATATAGAATTACAAGAAATGTGCATACCTTTTTTTTCTATAGTCCTTCCACTTTCTTGCCTATTTAAAATCTGCTGAAGGCAACCACAAAATTTAGAGGTCTCTCTGTTAATCGTTGTGTAACGGCCATTGATTGCATTAGCATTACACTCCGGCCATGATGATTCCTTGTGTGTGTTGTAGTACTCTGAAATTCTATCCCAATAAGCATCTCGGTTTTGATCTGTCCCAACAATATCCAAACTTGTATTTGCCCATGCTGCTATGAGAACCTTGTCCTCATCACTAGACCAATTTTTTCCTTTGTTGGATTTTCCTTTCTCTGTTATTGCAGAATGATGCTGAGTTGATGGAGTTGCCTGCTCTCCAATTGGACTATCTGGTTGTGTTTGTGTGTAACCAAAACCAATGGTGTCCAAGAAGCTTTGGTCACCATCCATCTGCAAGCAACCAATGCATAGCTATTTTAGACCACAATCTGACATCAAATTGACATGGCCAAGCAACAATTTGCAATAGACAAATACCAAATATCAACACCAGATGGAGAAAGCATTGCAATTTCCTGCTTTTCCCCACCCACTCAGCCTCACTGTTTCGATTCAGAGCTGCCTCTCCCCTGCCCGTCGACCTCACTCCTCTCCCCAGGCCGCAGGCCGCCGGCCTCCCCAGCCTGTTGACCTCCTACCTCTCCCCAGGCCGCAGCTAGCGCCGCCCGCACCCGCACTCCGCCGCCCGCATCCCGCACCCCGCCCGCATCCCGCACCCCGCCGCCCGCATCTCGCACGACGCTGCCCGCAGCTAGCCCCGCCCGCAGCTAGCGCCACCCGCTGCCCGCACAGCCTCCCCACGCGGCCGACCTCCCGCCGCCGCCAGATCTAGCTGCAGGGCATGCCCCCCCCCCCCCCCCCCCCCCCCCCCCCCCCCCGTCCCCGCCCTCCCGCTCGTGAGCAAGGCCGGAGAGGAAGAAATTGTTACCTTGGGCGACGGCCGGAGAAGAAACGCGACGGCGACCTGGGGGCGAGCTCCTCCGATTCTTCCTCCGGGCGGGCGTGGGACGAAGCAGCCGTCTCATTTTCGCGAGCTGACGAGCGTGGCTTGCTCGTGTATATTTCCATGCCTCATACCGTCGTGGACTGGGCATGGATGTTTACACGCCCTTTTACATGAGTCGCTGGGAGTAATTTTTTAGCTGGCATCGTGTATATTTGCTATACACGTCCATATAGATGATCCGCTAGAGATGCTCTTAACTTAACTATAAGCCGGCTCAAGTTTAACTTCTAAAAATGGACTTTACTGGAAGGCTTGAAAATTTGGTTTTCGAAAAGAAAGAAAATGGGCTTTTAAGTTCTGTTGGAGCTGCAACATGCCAGCCCTCGCGGAAGTGGATCCTCTAAAATGAAGGAGGAAAGTCACCTAAGTTACAGTGCAATCTAGTGTAAAACAGAGAAGGAAAGTCACGGACACTGTAGCGAACACTGTATTTATCTACTGTACACATTTATTGTTGATATAAATAAATTAAAAATCAATTTTATTGCATCATAATTTTGTTTGTATGTGAATTTTATAAATGTATAAAGTAGATTTATAATTTGCAAATTAATTCAAGTCATTTTAGTCTTAATCATATGGATGTGAAGGAGGGAAGTTAGAAAACTGTAGCTTAGAGCAATTTCAACGGGCCGACCCAAACGGACGGCGTTTTTGTCCATTTGGGTCGGCCGCCCGCCCGCCGTCCGTCCTATTTTAGATTTGGGTCGGCAGTGCGTCCAACGGACTGACCCATTTCATGACCGCGCGCGCTTAGATCATGCCAGCGGCTATGTCGTCGCCCTGGTTTTGGCGCTCCAGCGTGCGGGGGGAAAGCGGTCTAGCGCGCACTGGTTTTGGTGCTCCAGCGCGCGGGAAAGGTTCGCGCGTGCGCCGCGGCCGGCACTCGTTATAAGAAGGCGCTCCTTTCACACTCTGTCCGCCGCCCACTCGTCTCGCCCCCTCCTCACTAGCCTCGCCGCCTCTGCGCCACCATGTCGATGCGCCGCCTGGGCGCTTTAGATTTTCACGGAGTCCGCGAGCACCGCTCCAGCGCCTTCTCCTCCGAGATCTGGTTTGGCGAGAAACATCTCATCCTCAGCACCTTCGACACCGCGGAGGAGGCGGCCCGCGCGCACGACGCGGCAGCGTGGCGCCTCCTGAGGCCTTGTCGGGATATGAATTTTCCCGACGTGTTAAGCCAGCGGGCGCAGGATCTCGTGCCTCTCCCACGGCTTTTCACCGACGAGGATCGTCGTGTCCACCGGAGGCGGCAGCATCGCCTCGCCAGCACAGAGATGGACGTGGAAGCCATGGTGGTGTGGTGTGAACGCTTCCCGCAGGACATCGTCGACGAGCGCCAGTTCTACAAGCAAAGGAGGATGGAGAGGGACACGCGGAGGACGGAGAGGGACGCCTATCAGGAGGACAAGCATGCACGGAAGTAGGCCGCTCAATTGAAACTGAAGCTACGAGAAACGTCGGGTTGGGACTTCGAAGACAAGCAGCATGCTGACGCCTACATTCAGACGTCGGAGGAGGACATTACCGAGTCGGAGTCGGAAAGCGACGAGTAGTTGGTCTTTTCTTTTATCTGTGTACGCTAAAACTATCTATATATCCTTTTTTATCGGAAAAAATGGCCGTCGGCATCAGCGATGAAGCAGGCGGGGCGAGGGTGTGATGTTCGATGTGGAAAGGTCGATGTGCCACCGACCAGCGGGCCTGGGGAGGAAAGAGGGCGAGCGCGCGCGCATCCGTCTTGTGTTCGCGCCGACATAAATCCAGCTCAAAAATAGGCTAGGAATGGGTCGGCAGGCGGACGAAAGCGGACGCGCGTCCGTTTGGGTCGGGGCGTTGGGCCGACTTTTCTGTCTGCGCCGACCCAAACGGACAGCGGCGAACGAAATGGGTCGCCCCATTGGAGTTGCTCTTAGGTGACTTCCCTGCTTCATGTTAGAGGATCCATTTCCCTCCCTCAACTCAATTTTACGCTTCCAGAGGACTTTATGCTCCTCCCCGGGATTTTATGCTCCCTTCTTGCTCACAGTGATGCCAGCGTGTACACCAAGGAGGAATAACACAATGGCTTTGCCGAGAGACACTCCCTCACTTGGTAACCCCCGGGCTACATTGTTTCTCCTGCCTTCATCTCTTTTTTTGCGGGGGTAAAGAGTTTTATTCCATATGCATAAGGGTTACAATCGAGAGGCACCAACTCCTCAATACAAGGTGGTCCACGCTGAAGCCATACGGCAGTAGTATGATAACCCACAAGTATAGGGGATCGCAACAGTTTTATGGGGTAGAGTATTCAACCCAAATTTATTGATTCGACACAAGGGGAGCCAAAGAATATTCTCAAGTATTAGCAGCTGAGTTGTCAATTCAACCACACCTGGAAACTTAATATCTGCAGCAAAGTGTTTAGTAGCAAAGTAATATGATAGTAGTGGTAATGGTGGCAAAAGGTAATGGTAGCAAAAGTAATATTTTTGGTATTTTGTAGTGATGATAACAATAGCAACGGAAAAGTAAAAAAGCGAAGAACAATATATGGAAAGCTTGTAGGCAATGGATCGGTGATAGAGATATGCCGGATGTGGTTCATCATGTAATAGTCATAACCTAGGGTGACACGAACTAGCTCCAATTCATCAATGTAATGTAGGCATGTATTCCAAATATAGTCATACGTGCTTATGGAAAAGAACTTGCATGACATCTTTTGTCCTACCCTCTCGTGGCAGCGGGGTCCTAGCGGAAACTAAGGATATTAAGGCCTCCTTTTAATAGAGTACCGGACCAAAGCATTAACACATAGTGAATACATGAACTCCTCAAACTACGGTCATCACCGGAAGTGGTCCCGATTATTGTCACTTCAGGGTTGCCGGATCATAACACATAGTAGGTGACTATATACTTGCAAGATAGGATCAAGAACTCTCATATATTCATGAAAACGTAATAGGTTCAGATCTGAAAGCATGGCACTCGGGCCCTAGTGACAAGCATTAAGCATAGCAAAGTCATAGCAATATCAATCTCAGAACATAGTGGATACTAGGGATCAAACCCTAACAAAACTAACTCGATTACATGATAAATCTCATCCAACCCATCTCCAGCAAGCCTACGATGGAATTACTCACGCACGGCAGTGAGCATCATGAAATTGGTGATGGAGGATGGTTGATGATGACGATGGCGATGGATTCCCCTCTCCGGAGCTCCGAACGGACTCCATGTCAGCCCTCCCGAGAGAGTTTAGGGCTTGGCGGCGGCTCCGTATCGTAAAACACGATGAATCTTTCTCCTTAATTTTTTTTCTCTCCGAACACGAATATATAGAGTTGGAGTTGAGGTCGGAGGAGCTCCAGGGGGCCCACGAGGTAGGGGGCGCGCCCAGGGGGCAGGCGCGCCCACACCCTCGTGGCTAGGGTGTGGGCCCCCTGGTCTTGATCTTTTGCTAGTATTTTTTATTGTTTCTAAAAATAGTCTCCGTGAAGTTTCACGTCATTTCGAGAACTTTTGTTTCTGCACATAAATAACACCATGGCAATTCTGCTGAAAACAACGTCAGTCTGGGTTAGTTCCATTCAAATCATGCAAGTTAGAGTCCAAAACAAGGGCAAAAGTGTTTGAAAAAAGTAGATACGATGGAGACGTATCAACTCCCCCAAGCTTAAACCTTTGCTTGTCCTCAAGCAATTCAGTTGACAAACTGAAAGTGATAAAGAAAAACTTTTACAAACTCTGTTTGCTCTTGTTGTTGTAAATATGTAACGCCAGCATTCAAGTTTTCAGCAAAGATTATAAACTAACCATATTCACAATAACGCTTAGGTCTCATGTTTACTCATATCAATGGCATAATCAACTAGCAAGCAATAATAATAAATCTCGGATGACAACACTTTTTCAAAACAATCATAATATGATATAACAAGATGGTATCTTGCTAGCCCTTTCTGAGACCGCAAAACATAAATGCAGAGCACCTTTAAAGATCAAGGACTAACTAGACACTGTAATTAATGGTAAAAGAGATCCAGTCAAGTCATACTCGATGTAAACTAATCAGTCATGAATGCAAATGACAGAGGTGCTCTCCAGCGGGTGCTTTTTAATAAGAGGAGGATGACTTAGCATAAAAGTAAATAGATAGGCCCTTCGCAGAGGGAAGCAGGGATTTGTAGAGGTGCCAGAGCTTGGTTTTAAAATAGAGATGAATAATATTTTGAGCGGTATACTTTCATTGTCAACATAATAACCAAGAGATGGCGATATCTTCCATGCTACACACATTATAGGTGGTTCCCAAACAGAATGGTAAAGTTTATACTCCCCCGCCACCAACAAGCATCAATCCATGGCTTTCTCGAAACAACGAGTGCCTCCAACTAACAAGAGTCCCAGGGGGAGTTTTGTTTGCAATTATTTTGATTTGATTTGCATAAAGCATGGGACTGGGCATCCCGGTGACCAGCCATTTTCTCGTGAGTGAGGAGCGGAGTCCACTCCTCTTGAGAATAACCCGCCTAACATGGAAGATATGGACGACCCTAGTTGATACATGAGCTATTCGAGCATACAAAACAGGATATTTATTTGAAGGTTTAGAGTTTGGCACATACAAATTTACTTGAAACGGCAGGGAGATAGCGCATATAGGAAGGTATAGTGGACTCATATGGCATAACTTTGGGGTATATGGAGTTGGATGCACAAGCAGTATTCCCGCTTAGTACAAGTGAAGGCTAGCAAAAGACTGGGAAGCGACCAACTAGAGAGCGACAACAGCCATGAACATGCATTAAAGTTAGTGAACATTGAGTGCAAGCATGAGTAGGATATAATCCACCATGAACATAAATATCATGAAGGCTATGTTGATTTTGTTTCAACTACATGCGTGAACATGTGCCAAGTCAAGTCACTTAAATCATTCAGAGGAGGATACCACCCTATCATACCACATCACAACCATTTTAATAGCATGTTGGCACACAAGGTAAACCATTATAAGCCCCTAGCTAATTAAGCATGGCATAAGAAACTGTGATCTCTAATTGTCATCGCAAACATGTTTATTCATAATAGGCTGAATCAAGAACGATGAACTAATCATATTTACAAAAACAAGAGAGGTCGAGTTCATACCAGCTTCTCTCATCTCAATCAGTCCATCATATATCATCATAATTGCCTTTCACTTGCATGACCGAACGATGTGGATAATAATAATAGTGCACGTGCATTGGACTAAGCTGGAATCTACAAGCATTCAATAAACAGGAGAAGACAAGGCAATATGGGCTCTTTTGTCAGATCAACAATAATGCATAAAAGAGCCACTTCAACAATTTAATCATGATCTTCTCCTATCGACCCCCAAAGAAAAGAAAAGAAATAAAACTATATACTCGGGAAAGCTCCCAACAAGCAAAAGAAGAATAAGAAATATTTTTGGGTTTTCTTTTTAATTACTACTACAAGCATGGAAAGTAAACTAATTAAAAGCTACAAGTATTTTTTTTCTTAAGGTTTATCAAACACACAAGAAGAAAGCATAAAAAGAGAAAATAAACTAACATGGATGATATAAAGAAAAAGTATGAGCACCGACAACTAGCAATGAGTGTGTGAACATGAATTTAATGTCGGTGGGAAATACGTACCCCCCCCCAAGCTTAGGCTTTTGGCCTAAGTTGGTCTATGGCCACGACTGGCCTGGCGGATATCCAAAGTAATAGTTGGGGTCGTACTGCAAAGAAGAAGACTCTGATGGCCATTGGTTGGCAATCATCTTTGGATCCCATTGGTAATTAGACTGTCGTGGAGGATCAAATTGTGTTTCCGACTCTGGCTCTGTGGCTGGTGTAGGGTTCCAGTAGGCGTGAATAGCCTCTGGCGAGACGAGGTACTGGCCTGTAGATAAATCAAACAAGGAAGGAGCAGACAAAGTGATAGTCTCAGGATGACGCTTATCAAAGAACAATTGGTATTTAAGCTCCCCTTCCCTATTCTTTACAATAAAATCATGCGCTACCATACTCTTATAATCTAAATAAACAGTAGGCAGCAATTTTTCTTCTTTTTCATAGTGCCTAATAGGTATGTTATAGTATACAACAAGGCGTGAAGCATAGATACCTCCAAAGATGGGGCCCTTTGTATGGTTCAGACTTAACCGTTTAGCAATAATATCACCCATACTAACAGAGTCGTCACGGAATAAACCATGGAACAAAATAAAAATATCAAGAACACTAAGGTTTCCACAGTTGCCACGACCAATTAAGCAACGACTAGCAAATATTGCAAAGTAGCGTAAAACAGGAAAATGTATGCTAGTGATTCTTGCATCAGAAACTTTTCTAGTTTCCCCTACAGTGATAGTGTCAATAAACCCGTCCACATCTCTACGATGTGGTTCCTCTAAGCTACCCTCGAAAGGTATTTTGTAAACCCTGCAAAATTCATATAGTGACATCTTCTTAACCACATCATATAAATGAAACTCTACTGAAGGAGGTGATTCCCTAGGATAATAGTAGAAGTTTTGCACAAAAGTATTGGTGAGTAAGAGATACTGTTCGCGTTGGTCACAGAGGAAGTCGGTGAGGCCTGCATTCTTAGCCAATTCATCATCATAAATCCCGGCTGCTTTCAAGAAATCATCGGAAGGCCATTCACACGGCCGAACCTCCGTGGTGCGAGGCAGATTATATTTGGGCCTCTCTGCCCCTCAAAAATCTCTTCATTATTTTCTGAAATTTTTAGTAACTTCAAATAAAAGTAAACCAAACTCAACAAAATTGATAGCAACTACTCCTATAAGTGCCTAGAGCATGTATCATGCATTAGAACTACTTGGAACCATATAAATTTGACATGCAACCTCAAGAACATAGTCACCTAGATAGCACAATTTGCAATGAATAAAGAACTAGAACAAAAACTAATTGGACCAATGAAGGAGTCACATACCAAGGAACAATCCTCCAAAGCAGTTTTGTGAGAGGTGCTTTGAGCAAGGAGATTAAAAATCGCAGCAAAATGAGCTAGAACTCGTGCTTGAGCTGGATAATGGTGTTTGTGAGAGGAAGAAGGAGCGTGTGGGTGCAGGAATAAGTGGAGGAGGGCCACCGTGGGCCCATGAGGCAGGGGGCACCCAGGGGGTGGGTGCGCCGTGGACCCTCGTGGCCAGGTGCTTGCTCCCCTTGCTGTGTTCTCAGTGCCCGATATTCTCAAATATTCCAGAAAAAAAACATATTTAAATTTCAGGGCATTTGGAGAACTTTTATTTTCGGGGTATTTTTATATTGCATGGATAATTCAGATAACAGACAAAAAATACTATTTTTACTTTACTTAATATAAATAACAGAAAGTGAAAGGAGGGCACAGAAGGTTGTGCTTTCTAACTTCATCCATCTCATGATCATCAAAAGGAATCCATTAACTAGGTTGATCAAGTCTTGTTAACAAACTCATTCCGAATAACATGGAACCGGAGAAATTTCAAATAACACTATGTTACCTCAACGGGGATATGCACATCCCTAATAATTAGAATATCATATTTCTTCTTGACAGTAGGAAGACGAAATTCAAAACCTCCAAAAAATAATCGATGGAACTTTTCCAATAGAATTAATACTATGAACTTGAGGTTGTTTCCTCGGAAAGTGTACCGTATGCTCATTACCATTAACATGAAAAGTGACATTGCCTTTGGTGCAATCAATAACAGCTCCTGCAGTATTCAAAAAGGGTCTTCCAAGAATAATAGACATACTATCATCCTCGGGAATATCAAGAATAACAAAGTCCGTTAAAATAGTAACGTTTGCAACCACAACACGCACATCCTCACAAATACCGACATGTATAGCAGTTGATTTATCAGCCATTTGCAAAGATATTTCAGTAGGTGTCAACTTATTCAAATCAAGTCTACGATATAAAGAGAGAGGCATAACACTAACACCGGCTCCAAGATCACATAAAGCAGTTTTAACATAATTTCTTTTAATGGAGCATGGTATAGTGGGTACTCCTGGATCTCCTAACTTCTTAGGTATTCCACCCTTAAAAGTGTAATTAGCAAGCATGGTGGAAATTTTAGCTTCCAGTATCTTTCTTTTATTAGTAACAATTTCTTTCATGCACTTAGCATAAGGATCCATTTTGAGCATATCAGTTAATCGCATACGCAAAAAGATAGGTCTAATCATTTCAGCAAAGCGCTCAAAATCCTCACCATCCTTTTTCTTGGATGGTTTGAGAGGAAAAGGCATGGGTTTTTGAACCCATGGTTCTCTTTCTTTACCATGTTTCCTAGCAACAAAGTCTCTCTTATCATACGTTGATTCTTTGATTGTGGGTTATCAAGATCAACAACGGGTTCAATTTTTATATCATTATCATTGCTAGGTTGAGCATCATCATGAACATTATCATTAACATTATCACTAGTTTCAGGTTCATTACCAGATTGTGTTTCAGCATCAGAAATAGAAATATCATTTGGATTCTCAGGTGTTTCAGCAATAGGTTCACTAGAAGCATGCAAAGTCCTATCATTTTTCCTTTTCTTCCTTTTAGAAGGACTACATGCATCTATATTATTTCTCTGAGAATCTTGCTCAATTCTCTTAGGGTGGCCTTCAGGATACAAAGGTTCCTGAGTCATTTTACCAGTTCTAGTAGCCACTCTAACAGCATAGTCCTTATTCTTACTATTCAATTCATTGAGCAAATCATTTTGAGCTTTAAGTACTTGTTCTACTTGAGTGGTAACCATAGAAGCATGTTTACTAATAAGTTTAAGTTCACCTTTGACATTAGCCATATAATCACCCAAGTGTTCAAGCATATCAGCACTGCATTTTAATTCTCTACCAAAATAAGCATTGAAGTCTTCTTGCTTAACCATAAATTTATCAAACTCATCTAAGCATGGGCTAGCAAACTTAGTAAATGGGATTTCAGCTTTATCATATCTATAGAGAGAATTTACCTTTACTACCTGTGGCGGGTTATAAAGTCCATGTGTTTCTTCAATAGGCGGTAAATTAAGACCATGTATTTCTTCAATAGGATGTAAATTCTTAACATCTTCGGCTTTAATACCCTTTTCTTTCATGGATTTCTTTGCCTCTTGCATATCTTCAGGACTTAGAAATAGAACACCTCTTTTCTTCGGAGTTGGTTTAGGAATAGGCTCAGGAGTTGGCTCGGGAAGTGTCCAATTATTTTTCATTTGTCAACATATTATTCAATAGAATTTCAGCTTCATCCGGTGTTCTTTCCCTGAAAACAGAACCAGCACAACTATCCAGGTAATCTCTGGAAGCATCGGTTAGTCCATTATAAAAGATATCAAGTATTTCATTTTTTAAGAGGATGATTAGGCAAAGCATCAAGTAATTGGAGAAGCCTCCCCCAAGCTCGTGTGAGACTCTCTTCTTCAATTTGCACAAAATTATAAATTTCCCTTAAAGCAGCTTATTTCTTATGAGCAGGGGAATATTTAGCAAAGAAGTAATAAATCATATCCTGGGGACTACGCACACAACCAGGATCAAGAGAATTAAACCATATCTTAGCATCACCCTTTAATGAGAACGGAAATATTTGAAGGATATAAAAGTAGCAAGTTCTCTCATCATTAGTGAACAGGGTGGCTGTCGTGGTATTCTCACGGGGGGCTTGCGAGTCGACAGATGCCACAAGGGCTTAGTGTGAGGGTAAGACTGCTGCTGATAGGACCGGGAGCGGGTATGCGAGTAGCACGCGGTGGTTTACCCAGCTTCGGAGCTCTCCGGAGAGATAATACTCCTACTACTGCATGTCTGAGTGTATCTATCTGGGGTGTACATCGGGCAATACAAAGTGCTCCTGGAGCTATATCTGAGCTCAGTGCCAAGTGCATCTGATCTAGTATATGCAGGCGTATGGCCGGCTCTAGTGGCCGTGTATGGCCATGAGTGGTCTTGTGGACATATGAATGTGGCCGTGGGAGTCCATCCTCCCTGGATGGATGGATGTGTGCCTCTTTATATAGGAGAGGGTAGCTTAGGATGTAAGCTTGGTAGTGGGCATGGGTAAGGCATGGTGCATGTCATCCTTGTCCCCTGGGTCACTTCATAAATAGTGCCAGGGGACAAGTGACACTATACAAGATGGCTGAGATGACACATGAATAGTGCTCCGATACGATCGTCTCATCGACGTCTTGTCGATGTCGCTTCGGGCTGCAATCCGCAGCCGGCTGGTTGGCGCAGTCGGCAGCCGGCTGGCTGGCGCAGTCAGACTGAGGGGCTTTGCTAGCCCCGATGTCTTGAAATATCGTCTTGCCGTCCTCGGGGTACCCGTGGTCGATTACTCCGACAGTAGCCCCCAAGCCTCTGGGCAACTTGGCAAAGTTGGGCGGAGGTTTTTTGGCGAGTGTTCATGGAAATGATCATGAAAAAAGACAAAGTTAGTCCATGCGGATATATCAAATGTTTGCTTTTAGCATTGCAAGTTTTATGCGGAGGGTGCCGACTCGGTTTCGTCCGAGCCCCCTTAATCTTTTTCGTGTTCCCTCCGCTTTTTGGCTTGTGCTCTTGCTTGCCGGACAGCCGCTCTGCGGTCTGTGGCTAAGAGTGGGCCGCGAAGTGGAGTGTACAGTACTCAGAGTCTAGGAGCAGATTCAACCGAGTAGATACTTGTAAAGGAAAACGGCCGGGTCGCCCGAACCATTTTTCTTCCCGGACGTTTTTCGCGTGGGTGGCCTCCAGCATTCACTCTTGCTAGCCGGACAGCCGCTCTGCGGTCTGTGACTAAGAGTGAGCCTTTGGTACCGCGCACGGTACTAAGCGTCTACGGGAACTAACGTCTCAGGCCAAGCGGCCAGCCCCCGGGCCAACTCTGGTTGGCGCCGGGGTGAACAGTGATGCAACTGTAAAAAAATGCGGAGATAGCACCCGAGCATCGCTCGGGGTTATCCGTACTTGCGTGATGCAAAAATATGCGGGCGAGGAGCTCACATTGATTTTTGTGTAGTCGCGGTCGTTGAAAACAGCCGGCGTGACTCGGCGCTTGCGGAGCGCGTCGGCGCACCCGCTGGGTGTAGCCTTCGAGCCCCGGGGTGCTCGAAGGGGGGTTCCGTCCGGTCAGGCTCGACCGGCCAGGCGGCGAGGCGTCTTGCAACGTCCTTTTTCTTCTTTTCTGCCGGCTGGGGGAGCCGGACAGAACTCTTCTCTTGTCTGCAATCTTCGCGGGGGCGCGCCAGCGCACCCGCTGGGTGTAGCCCCCGAGATTCGGGCTGACTGCTGAGCAGTCGGGCCGGATCTTCCGGCAACTACTTTGTCTTATTCTCACGGGGGCGCGTCAGCGCACCCGCTGGGTGTAGCCCCCGAGATTCGGGCCGACTGCTGAGCAGTCGGGCCGGATCTCCCGACGACTACTTTGTCTTCTTCCTCGCGGGGGCGCGTCAGCGCACCCGCTGGATGTATCGCCCGAGATTCGGGCGCTCGAGGAGGTCCCGGCCGGTCGGGCTTGACCGACAGGGGGCGAGCGGGACGCGGCCGAGCCGGCGCTCTTGCCGGCCAGACGTTGAAGCTAGTAGGCAGGCCGGGTCGCGTCTAGCCGTCCGAGTGGCGAAGCAGGCGGGCGGATAGACAAACGTTTTTCCTTCGTATACACTTTTTTCCTAAGTCGACTTGAGCAGTCGGCCACATTTATTTTTCTCTTGATGGGTTGGGCAGTCGGCCCTTCTTCTGCACGAGCTGCCGGCTGCATGCCTCTCTATCTTCTTCTCTCTCTTTTTTCAGTCCGCCGGCTAGGCACCCGGCGTGACTTTTCTCTCTTCAGCCGGCTAGCGGCTTTGACTTTTCTTTTATCTTCTTCACATTGGCTCAACAGTCGGCAGGAGCGGGCAGGGAGCCGGCAGTCGGCCAGGCCGGTCGGGTGGTCGGTGAAGCCGGGTGGTGGGCGGAGTCGGCCATCAGGGTGGCGGGAGCCGGCCGCACAGGCGCGGGTGGGGAGTCGGTAGCCGGGTGGCGGGACTTGGGCGTCCCGGCGCGCGGAGGGGCGGAGGCGAGGCGTCGGCGACCCGGCGGACGGGTGCCGGCGAAGCCGGCCGGGGGGTTGAGCAGAGCACCAACGCGGGCGGCGCTGGGAGAGGCGAGCCCGAGCAGCCGGCTAGCGGGCGCGCGGCGACCCGGGAGCCGGGCGCGGCTGGGCGGAAGGGCCACGCGAGCCGGAGCGACGCATGGGCAGACGCCGGCGACCCGGCGTCCGGGTGCTGCGGGAGTCGGCGAGGCGGAGTCGACACCGCACACGGAAGCCGGCTGGCAGGGCGAAGTTGGCGCTGGGCGACCCGGCGGCGTGGCTGGGCGCCGGAGGCTCAGGCGGAGCAGGAGCCCGTCGGGGCGGAAGGAGGCCGGGAGGCGCGTGGACGCGGATGGAGCCGGGGCCAGCTAGTGGCGCGCGCGATCGGAGCCGGACGGACGGGCGCGTCCCGACCAGGATGGAGGTGACCTGGTAGGGGAGGACCCGGCGGACGATGCAGGAAGCCGGCGCGGGCGTAGCCGGCCGGACGGGCATGGTGACCCGGCAGTCAGGCATGGGCGAAGCGGGCGGAGCCTGTGACCGAGTCGGCGTGGACGCTGGAGGCTCGCGGCGAGTCGGGGCGCATGCGGATGCGGCGAGTCGGACGCGGGAGCCGCTGGGCGGGGCGAGGTGGAGACGCTTCGGCCAGGCGGAGGAGAGGAGTCGGCCCGATGTGGGATGTAGGCGGAGTCGGCCGCGGGGCAGGCCTGGCAACGCGCTGAGCCGGCCGGAGCTGTGAGAGCCGGGCCAGGACGGGGCCACAGCTGGCGCGGGCAGAGGAGCGCGCAGGGGCGCAGCGGCCGGGCACGAAGATGGTGGCAACGATGCGAACGCAAGCCGACGGGCGGGAAGGCGAAGTAGGCGGACGGGCACGGAGGCGGAGCATGCGCTCGGGAGGCTGAGAGCAGTCGGCCACATGCGGGGATGGACCCGGCGGCCGGGAGGCCGACAAGCAGCAAGGAGCGCAGCGGGCGTGACGGGCACCTGGCCACGGGCGGAGAAGGCCGCGTGGAGGCTGGCACAGGGCGGCGTGAACGCGATGCGGTTGCGCAGGGGCCGGCCGGAGTGTGGGGCGCTGGGGAAGAGCCCGGACGGGAACGCAGCAATCCACAGCGGCGCGGGCGCGGCCGTGCAGGATCTTGACCTGGAGGCAGCAAGCTGCATCAGCACTGGCGTGGCCGGAGATGCACGAGGCAAGACGCGGTGCAGGTGCTAACAACAGGTCATGCCGTTGCTTGCGTAGTGTATGGATGGTTTGACCATTGACTTCCGTCTAGCTAGCAAGCATAGATGATATATGGAGGAGTGAGCGTGTGTTTTGGCCGGGGCAAGCCACAACGCGGAGGGAAGCAAATGCGAGCAGCGCGTGGATGGCCACGGCTGACCGAAACGAGGCTCCGCGCGCGGCTCGCGCACGGACTGACAGCCGACGTTGCGGTGGTGATGACGAAGGCGCGGCCGACGGCGAGGACGCGCCGCTCCTCGCGGCCATTTCGAGGGCGTGTCGATGTCGAGCCCCGGACCGCTATCGGAGAGACGGCGCGACGCCGCGGTGGTGAAGGCGAAGAGGCTGACGGCGAGGACGCGCCACCCCTCGCGGCCGCTCTGGGGGCGGGTCGATGTCGAGCCCCCGAGCGCTACCGGAGAGACGGCGCGACGCCGCGGCGGAGGCGATGAAGAAAAAAGGGTCCCGCCCGGACTGCGAAACCAGCAGCAGCGCGGTAGCATAGTACCGCCCCACGGTGGGCGCCAACTGTCGTGGTATTCTCACGGAGGGCTTGCGAGTCGACAGATGCCACAAGGGCTTAGTGTGAGGGTAAGACTCCTGCTGATAGGAGCGGGAGCGGGTATGCGAGTAGCACGCGGTGGTTTACCCAGCTTCGGAGCTCTCCGGAGAGATAATACTCTTACTGCTGCATGTCTGAGTGTATCTATCTGGGGTGTACATCGGGCAATATAAAGTGCTCCTGGAGCTGTATCTGAGCTCAGTGCCAAGTGCATCTGATCTAGTATATGCAGGCGTATGGCCAGCTCTAGTGGCCGTGTATGGCCATGAGTGGCCTTGTGGCCATATGAATGTGGCCGTGGGAGTCCATCCTCCCTGGATGGATGGATGTGTGCCTCTTTATATAGGAGAGGGTAGCTTAGGATGTAAGCTTGGTAGTGGGCATGGGTAAGGCATGGTGCATGTCATCCTTGTCCCCTGGGTCACTTCATAAATAGTGCCAGGTGACAAGTGACACTATACAAGATGGCTGAGATGACACGTGAATAGTGCTCCGGTACGATCGTCTCGTCGGTGTCTTGTCGATGTCGCTTCGGGATGCAATCGGCAGCCGGCTGGTTGGCGCAGTCGGTAACCGGCTGGCTGACGCAGTCGGACTGAGGGGCTTTGCTAGCCCCGATGTCTTGAAATATCGTCTTGCCGTCCTCGGGGTACCCGTGGTCGATTACTCCGACAGTGGCTATATTATTTAATTTAGTAAGATGTGCCACAACAGTTTCAGATTCATAGCCATAAAAAGGATCAGATTCAACCAAAGTAATTATATCAGGATCAATAGAAAATTCATAATCCTTATCATTAACAAAGATAGGTGAAGTAGTATAAGCAGGATCATAATTCATTGTAGTATTCAGAATTTTTTGTTCAAGCTTAGCTAATAATTTCTTAAGATCACTTCTATCATTGCAAGCAAGGAAGTCTCTTTTAGTTTCTTCATCCATAACATAGCCCTCAGGCACAACAGGTAATTCTTTTTTATTAGGAGAGCCTTCATAATCACTTTCATCAGTATTATCAGTTTCAATAATTTCATTCTCTCTAGCCCTAGCGAGTTGTTCATCAAGAAATTCACCGAGTGGCATAGTAGTATCAGGCATAGAAGTAGTTTCATCATAAGTATCATGCATAGCAGAAGTGGCATCATCAATAATATGCGACATATCAGAATTAATAGCAGAAGCAGGTTTGGGTGTCGCAAGCTTACTCAAAATAGAAGGTGAATCAAGTGCAGAGCTAGATGGCAGTTTCTTACCTCCCCTTGTAGTTGAGGGATAAATCATGGTTCTTGGATCTTTCAAGTTCTTCATAATGATAAGCAGATATAAATCCCAAGTGACTCAAAGAATAGAGCTATGCTTCCTGGCAACGGCGCCAGAAAATAGTCTTGATAACTCACAAGTATAGGGGATCGCAACGGTTTTCGAGGATAGAGTATTCAACCCAAATTTATTGATTCGACACAAGGGGAGCCAAAGAATATTCTTAAGTATTAGCAGCTGAGTTGTCAATTCAACCACACCTGGAAACTTAATATCTGCAGCAAAGTGTTTAGTAGCAAAGTAATATGATAGTAGTGGTAATGGTGGCAAAAGGTAACGGTAGCAAAAGTAATATTTTTGGTATTTTGTAGTGATGATAACAATAGCAACGGAAAAGTAAATAAGCGAAAAACAATATATGGAAAGCTCGTAGGCAATGGATCGGTGATAGAGAATTATGTCGGATGTGGTTCATCATGTAACAGTCATAACCTAGGGTGACACGAACTAGCTCCAATTCATCAATGTAATGTAGGCATGTATTCCGAATATAGTCATACGTGCTTATGGAAAATAACTTGCATGACATCTTTTGTCCTACCCTCCCGTGGCAGCGGGGTCCTAGCGGAAACTAAGGGATATTAAGGCCTCCTTTTAATAGAGTGCCGGACCAAAGCATTAACACATAGTGAATACATGAACTCCTCAAACTTCGGTCATCACCGGAAGTGGTCCCGATTATTGTCACTTCGGGGTTGCCGGATCATAACACATAGTAGGTGACTATAGACTTGCAAGATATGATCAAGAACTCTCATATATTCATGAAAACATAATAGGTTCAGATCTGAAATCATGGCACTCGGGCCCTAGTGACAAGCATTAAGCATAGTAAAGTCATAGCAACATCAATCTCAGAACATAGTGGATACTAGGGATCAAACCCTAACAAAACTAACTCGGTTACATGATAAATCTCATCCAACCCATCACCGTCCAGCAAGCCTACGATGGAATTACTCACGCGTGGCGGTGAGCATCATGAAATTGGTGATGGAGGATGGTTGATGATGACGATGGCGATGGATTTCCCTCTCTGGAGCCCCGAACAGACTCCAGATCAGCCCTCCCGAAAGAGTTTAGGGCTTGGCGGTGGCTCCGTATCGTAAAACATGATGAATCTTTCTCCTTGATTTTTTTTCTCCGAACACGAATATATAGAGTTGGAGTTGAGATCGGAGGAGCTCTAGGGGGCCCACGAGGTAGGGGCGCGCCCAGGGGGCAGGTGCGCCCCCACCCTCGTGGCTAGGGTGTGGGCCCCCTGGTCTTGATCTTTTGCCAGTATTTTTTATTATTTCCAAAAATAGTCTCCATGAAGTTTCACGTCATTCCGAGAACTTTTGTTTCTGCACATAAATAACACCATGGCAATTCTGGTGAAAACAACGTCAGTCCGGGGTAGTTCCATTCAAATCATGCAAGTTAGAGTCCAAAACAAGGGCAAAAGTGTTTGGAAAAGTAGATACGACAGAGACGTATCATAGTACTCTCCGTATGACTATACATTGCCAAACGATCCGCTACCCTATTTTGCTCTTGCTTTAGTTTTTGAGGAATAAACTCGCGATCTACCATAAGATGCTTAATCTCAGCTATAAAATGCCCATATACTGACCGGGACAGATTATCCCCCAACAACGCCATCAATGCTTCCGAGGAGTCTGGTTGGAAAATAATAGGAACATTGGTATGTTGCACAGCCAACGCCATACCCTGCATTAGTGCATGCAACTCCGCCTCCAGAGCATCGTTGCAGTTAAATAAGCACCGGTATGCTGCAAAGATGATAGTGAAGGAAATATGCCCTAAAGGCAATAATAAAGTTGTTATTTATATTTCTTATATCATGATAAATGTTTATTATTCATGCTAGAATTGTATTAACCGGAAACTTAGTACATGTATGAATACATAGACAAATAGAGTGTCACTAGTTTGCCTCTACTTGACTAGCTCGTTGAGTCAATGAAGGTTATGTTTCCTAACCATAGACATGAGTTGTCATTTGATTAACGGGATCACATCATTAGAGAATGATTTGATTGACTTGACACATCCGTTAGCTTAGCACGATGATCGTTTAGTTTGTTGCTATTGTTGTCTTCATGACTTATACATGTTCCTATGACTATGAGATTATGCAACTCCCGAGTACCGGAGGAACACTTTGTGTGCTACCAAACGTCACAACGTAACTGGGTGATTATAAAGGTGCTCTACAGGTGTCTCCGATGGTGCTTGTTGAGTTGGCATAGATCGAGATTAGGATTTTTCACTTCGATTGTCGGAGAGGTATCTCTGGGCCCTCTCGGTAATGCACATCACTATAAGCCTTGCAAGCATTCTGAGTAATGAGTTAGTTGCGGGATGATGCATTATGGAACGAGTAAAGAGACTTGCCGATAACGAGATTGAACTAGGTATGAGGATACCGATGATCGAATCTCGGGCAAGTAACATACCGATAACAAAGGAAACAACATATGTTGTTATGCGGTTTGACCGATAAAGATCTGCGTAGAATGTGTAGGAGCCAATATGAGCATCCAGGTTCCGCTATTGGTTATTGACCGGAGACGAGTCTCGGTCATGTCTACATAGTTCTCGAACCAGTAGGGTCCGCACGCTTAACGATCGGTATTATGAGTTTATGTGTTTTGATGTACCGAAGGTAGTTCGGAGTCCCGGATATGATCACGGACATGACGAGGAGTCTCGAAATGGTTGAGACATAACTATCGATTTTTTGGATGACTATGTTTGGACTTCGGAAGGGTTCCGGGCAAGTTCGGACAAATACCAGAGTACCGGGGGGTTACCGGAACCCCCCGGGGAGTGTAATGGGCCTATTGGGCCTTAGTGGAGAAGAGGAGGGGCGGCCAGGGCAGGTCGCGCGCCCCCTCTCCCTCTAGTCCGAATTGGACAAGGAGGGGGGCGGCGCCCCTGTTTCCTTCCCCTCTCTCCTACTCCTACTCTTGGAAGGGTTGGAGTCCTACTCCCGGTGGGAGTAGGACTCCCCTTGGGGCACGCCTAGGAGGGCCGGCCTCTTTCCCTCCTCCACTCCTTTATATACGGGGGAGGGGGCACCCCATAGACACACAAGTCGATCAGTTGATCTTTTAGCCGTGTGCGGTGCCCCCTCCACCATAATCCACCTCGGTCATACCATAGCGGTGCTTAGGCGAAGCCCTGCATCCGTAGCATCATCATCACCGTCATCACGCCGTCGTGCTGACGGAACTCTCCCTCGAAGCTCTGCTGGATTGGAGTTCGTGGGATGTCACCGAGCTGAACGTGTGCTGAACTCGGAGGTGCCGTACGTTCGGTACTTGGATCGGTCGAATCATGAAGACGTATGACTACATCAACCGCGTTCTCTTAACGCTTCCGCTTACGGTCTATGAGGGTACGTGGACGACACTCTCCCCTCTCGTTGCTACGCATCACCATGATCTTGCGTGTGCGTAGGATTTTTTTTGAAATTACTATGTTCCCCAACAGTGGCATCAGAGCCAGGTTTATGCGTAGATGTTATATGCACGAGTAGCACACAAAGGAGTTGTGGGTGTGGGTATATACAAATTGCTTTCCGTCACTAGTTGATTCTTGATTCAGCGGCATTGTTGGAAGAAGTGTCCCAGACCGACATTACGTGTACGCTTACCTGAGACTGGTTCTACCGACGTGCTTCGCACACAGGTGGCTAGTGGGTGTCTGTTTCTCCAGCTTTAGTTGAATCAGATTCAATGAACAGGGTTCTTTCTGAAGATCAAAAAGCAATCACTATACCGCGTTGTGGTTTTTGATGCGTAGGTAAGAGCGGTTCTTGCTCAACCCATAGCAGCCACATAAAACTTGCAACAACAAAGTGGAGGATGTCTAACTTGTTTTTGCAGGGCATGTTGTGATGTGATATGGTCAAGACATGATGCTAAATTTTATTGTATGAGATGATCATGTTTTGTAACACAGTTATCGGCAACTGGCAGTAGCCATATAGTTGTCGCTTTATTGTATGAAATGCAATCGCCATGCAATTGCTTTAGTTTATCACTAAGTGGTAGCGATAGTCGTGGAGGCAATAGTTGGCGTGACGACAATGATGCTTCGATGGAGATCAAGGTGTCAAGCCGGTGACGATGGTGATCATGACGATGCTTTGAAGATGGAGATCAAAGGCAGAAGATGATGATGGCCATATAATATCACTTATATTGATTGCATGTGATGTTTATCTTTTATGCATCTTATTTTTCTTAGATCGACGGTAGCATTATAAGATTATCTCTCACTAAATTTCAAGGTATAAGTGTTCTTCCTGAGTATGCACCATTGTGAAAGTTCGTCGTGCCGAGACACCACGTGATGATCGGGTGTGATAAGCTCTACGTTCACATACAATGGGTGCAAGCCAGTTTTGCACACGCAGAATACTTGGGTTAAACTTGACGAGCCTAACATATGCAGATATGGCCTCGGAACACTGAGACCGAAAGGTCGAGTGATGCAGAGCAACCCACGATCATCCCCATGGACGCACCTACACCTCCAACGACACCACTTGGACCAATGACAAGAACCCGAGCCAAGGCTATCAAAGATAAGGTGAACTCACTCCTCTCCGAACTTCCACTTTCTATGCATGAGATATGGCTACTACCTAAGTCTGAGATGTTGTGCATGATTAGGTACCAAGAGGACCCTCCCGAAGATGCACGTGAAGATGTACAAGTCCCCAAGTTCACGGATGAAGAGAACCGACGGAAGGAGTTAAGATCAACTCCCAGGCCCTGGACATCCGGCCCCTGGAAGTGTCTACAGCACCAAGGAGCCAGCAGCCAAGTCTACAGGGCCTGGACATCCAGCGTCCAGCCCGGACATCCGGCCCCGGCCCGGAAATCCGGCGCCCCGCTCGGATATCCGGACTCCACCTATCCAGAAGGCAGCAAGACCACCCCCGCCAGCCCGGACATCCGGCCTTCCACGAACGCCCGAACGTCCGGCCCCGTCTGTCTACGCAAAGTAAAAGGTCGTGGCCCATGTACCCCTTTCACCCCCCTAGACTATAAATACTCTCCTCGTCCCTCTTTCTAAGGCTATCATTGGTTTAGCTCATTTTACAGATAGAGCATTGCTCATCCACATCGGATCTACTCCACGAGAGAGACCGCGACCCCTCTTCGGAGAAGATCCCTTTGGATTCAAGACCTCCTTGCGGAGAAGAAAATCAAGACCTCCTTGCGGAGAAGAACATCAAGACCTCCTCACGGAGAAGACCGTCTACCTTTGTATCGTCCTTAGTTGTCCGTGGATCGTGTGATCTCTTATGTAGCCGAGGATCTAGCACATCTGTGACTATTTCGTGTTGGTTTAGTGATTTTCCCGTGTTTCCTCTCATGTTTCCCCTCGTTTTCCACCTTGTGTTCTTCGTGTTCATTGCGGGATCCGCTCCTTTCGTGAAAGATCGGCCGATTAGGGTTCTACCCTACATCATCTTAGTATCTAGAGCCACGTTGATCACGATTTCGGAGCCTCCCCGTTGTGTTTTCTAGCCTAATTTTGTTGATTTTGTCCCTAATTCAAAAATTTCCCCACAAAAATAGCCCCAAATTTTTTTTGTGATTTTTTGTGTGATGAAGTTTTGTTAGATTTGATCCACGGATTTCATGTGTTTCAGGTAGATCTAGCTTTCCATCCACTTTTCCCCAATTTCCATCTAGAAATTCCTCCGAATTTTGCCCGGATTTGACCTCTCCACGCGGTGTTCATCACATTCGTCCCCGGATCTCGAGCCTGGACATCCGACCCGATAGCCCGGACATCCGGCACTCCGGACATCCGGCCATCAAGCCCGGACATCCGGCCCCTGGCAGCATCACTTCTTTACCACCGCCCGTTTTCTGTCCATATTTCGCCAAATTTTGTTCCGGTGCCCACATATACTTCCGCATACCTCCACCACTTCCGCATAACACCACCATATACCACATACACAACCACTGCTTACCAACACCAACTCCGACAATTTTGGTTCAATTTTGCTTTGAGAATTTGAGTTGCGGTCCCGTATCCTACTTGTGTTTCGGCTATTTAGGTACGGTTCGACATCAACATCACCGTCGCTCATCTTCGCCATGGACGCGTCATCAACAACGACCACCTCAACTACATCTTGGTATTCGCGCCACCATTTTGACGCCATATCGTACGCAAGAAACGATAACCTCACCTTGGTATTGGACCTATCATTCTTGCCATTACATTGATAGCCATCATAGCCTTACTCCTTTGCGTCGCTTACCCATCGAGACTAGCTTTTGAGTATTGCCGGCAACGAGACTTGTGCACATTAGTGATAATACTTCCCATAGCATACATACATAATTGTTGCATATCTTGGTATCATCTCTTGTGTCACAAGGTTTTCATCGCATACACAATTGCTATCTTGGTTCGTGAAGCATTACATGAGAAAAGAGCTCAAACAACAAAGAGCCAAACAAGCTTCTAAGCAAAAGGAAGAGATAAGCAAAGAGCTTTAAGCAAGAACCATAGCATCATACAACATTAGGATTGTCATATTAGATCATCTTGGATCATATCATAGAAACACCTTGCATATAGCATACTTCGGATAGAAGTCGTTGCATTTTTGCTTAGTAGGTTGTGCACAAGTCTTTGTATCCGCCTATTGTGCAATCGTGCTAGCGTCTCTCTAGTGTTGTGCAATAAGAGCATTTTTGTGGATTCCACATTTTGGCTCATCCTTGGTTGCATGACCCCACTTATCTTTTTTTACGTGTGTGTTTCCATGTACCTTATCTTGCTTGGTATACTTGTTGCATTGTGAACTTGCGAATCTTTTCCAACATTATTGAAGCTCACTTACAATTGCATTAAATTTTATGCCACCATCCTAACCAAGCTCCACCATAAGCTTTTACTTGTGTAGGTGTGAGAAACCGACAAGACTTGGTACCAATTGTGTTATTTCCTTGTCCACATTGGAGTGATCATTGATCCACTTTCAACTTCGGTCAAGGTACATTTGGTATACGTTCTTCTCTTTCTCCCACTCACACATTTTCTCTTGGAATGATGGATAGGCCAAGTACTTATACCAACCCACTCTTCATTGAGTACGATGATGACATGAACTCCTACGTCACCAAGAGCCACCTCTTTGGTGCACAACGTGCTTTGCATCAAGAGCAACAAGCAATGAGTGAACGCATCGACAACCTCGCCGCCGACTTGCGAATCTCCGAGAAACGTACACGGGATTACTTCGACCACAAGCTCAACGATCACAAGCAAGAGAACGACGCAAGAATGGACGAGATTCGCGCTTTGTTGCTCAACCGCTCTTCTTCCACTTCGTCTTCATCAAGAAGGAGCTGCTCAAGTCGACACTCCGACTTCACCCTCTCCGGCTCAAGTACACGAACACTCTTCGACGTGCCGCGCGCAACGATCGTCAAGCAAGCCTCAATCCTCTATGCGACACCAACTCTCAAGAGCACCGACAACATCAAACCCAAGAGGCCTTTGCGCTAGCACGAGAAAGGCAACGACAACGCCTACATGAAGCGGAAGAGCGAGCGTGTCTACACCAAGAACCACAAGATGTCGAGGCACAACGCCAAGAACAACAACTCCGTGAAGCTCAAGCACTTGAGGAGCAACAAGCCCTCCAAGATTCAAGTCGAGACATAGCCAACCGAGGCCGACAAGCTCGTGAACATGAAGAAGCACTTCGCGAAGAAGCTAACGAACGACGATTTCAAGCTCGCGTGCATTGTCAAGTTCCCCAAGTTCCTCCTCGAGCTTGAAAAGCTCCTCCATAAGCTCGCCAAGTACATCAAGTTCAACAAGAGCACGAAGACAATGGACATCCTCCACGACAAGAGCAACATGAGGTTGACAACCCCCCTCACCAAGAGCAACACGAGCTTGACAATCATCAATAACATGGACGTCATCATCCGTGACCCCAACACAATGAAGAGCAACGCTACGAAAAGCTAAAGTTCACCATGCCCAAGTTCAATGGAAGCAACGATCCCTAAGAATACCTATCATGGGCATTGAAGGTCGACAAAATCTTCCGTTTGCACAACTATGAAGAAGAGAAGAAGATCGCGATGGCATCCCTTGAGTTCTAAGACTATGTCCTCATTTGGTGGGAACAAGTTATCGAGTGCCAAGAGGCAAGAGGTGAACCACCCATCACTACTTGGGCACAAATGAAGGATGTCATGAGAGCACGCTTCATGCCTACCTACTACAACCGTGACCTCTTCAAGAAACTCCAACTACTCAAGCAAGGAACCAAGAGCGTTGAAGAGTACTACAAGGAGATGGAGATTGCCATGATAAGAGCCAATGTCATGAAAGATGATGAGCAAACTATGGCACGTTTCTTGAATGGACTCAACCATCCTATCAAGAAGATTGCCGACTTCCAACCATACTCAAACCTCATCGAGCTCGTGCATCAAGCTACAAAGGCGGAACGTCAAGTGCAAGACGATTTCAAGTATGCCAAGTTCTCATCCAAGTCCTACGGCTTCTCCAACAACCAAGCTTCAATGACTCGAACACCGTCTACCAAGCCTTTTACAAGCAACATCGACAAGTCGAGTTCCAAGAAAGCTTTGTCAACTCCAAGTCATCCTCCTACTACAAGCAACTTCAAGCCGAGAGCTTCATCATCATCAGCCCCCACCGATGAGACCGTCAAGACAAGTTCTTTCAAATGATTCACATGCGGAGGCCGAGGCCACAAGTCCTATGAGTGCACCAACAAGCGGACCATGATCCTCAACGACGATGGCACCTACGACTCGATGAGTGAAGGAGAAATGGACGCTCTTGAGCAAGTCGCCATGCACCGGCAAGTGAACGATGAAGAGGAACAAGTCTTTTGCGATGAAGATTCAAGTCCCGCTCTTGTTGTCTCTAAGGTCTTAACTCTCCAACATCACCAAGAAGAAGACCAACGATACCACATTTTTCATACCAAGGCCTACATCAATGGACGATCCGTCAAGGTCATCATCGATGGAGGGAGTTGTCATAATCTCGCAAGTGAAGAACTTTGCTCCAAGCTCCAATTGCCCAAGCAGAAGCACCTACATCCATACAAAGTTCAATGGCTTAGCGACTCCAACACTATCCAAGTCAAGCATAGAGTACAAGTCTCCTTCAAAATTGGCGCCTACAAAGACACTTTGGAGTGCGACGTCGTTCCAATGACCGTTTGCCACCTTCTCCTTGGACGCCCATGGAAATTTGATAGAGGAGTCATCCACAACGCCCGAACGAATCACTACATCTTCAAGATGAAAGGAAAGGAGTACGTACTTCGTCCAATGTCTCCAAGCCAAGTGATCATCGACAAGCAAGCCACCCATCGTGGAGAGCATAGCGAGAGAGCGAGCCACCAAAAAGAGAGTGAGCGCCACAAGCCCAAATCGAGCACCTCCACGATGAGCGAAAAGAAAAACTTTGTCCTATTTGCCACCAAAAGTGAGATAAGAGGAGTGTGTGAGAACCCATCTAGTGTCCTACAGTACGTCCTTTTGTGCAAGGACAATGAAACACAAGCTAACACCTCAAACACTCTACCTTTAGTGCTATCTTCTCTTTTGCAGGAATTTCACGATGCTTTCCCCGACGAGCTACCTCCGGGACTACCTCCACTACGAGGGATCGAGCACCGCATCGACCTCATCCCCGGAGCACCTCTTCCGAACAAAGCTCCCTACCGCGTCAACCCCGAAGAAACCAAAGAAATACAAAGGCAAGTGAAGCATCTCATAGACCATGGACATGTGCGTGAAAGTTTGAGCCCTTGTGCCGTCCCGGTCATTCTTGTGCCAAAACGAGATGGTAGCTTTCGCATGTGCTCCGATTGTAGACATATCAATGCTATCACCGTTCGTTATAGGTATCCCATTCCACGCGTTGACGATATGCTTGATGAACTTAGTGGTGCCACTATCTTTTCAAAAATTGATCTTAAGAGTGGTTACTATCAAATCCACATACAAGAGGGTGATGAATGGAAAACCGCTTTCAAGACCAAGTTTGGCTTGTATGAGTGGTTAGTCATGCCTATGGGTCTATCGGAAGCATCGGGTACTTTTATGCATCTTATGAATCATGTCTTTCGCCCTTACATTAGTGTGTTTGTTGTGGTCTACTTCGATGATATCCTTGTTTTTAGCAAGTCTCTCAAAGAGCATGTCACCCATGTCCAAACCGTTTTACAAACTCTTCGAAAAGAGCATCTCTATGCTAATATGGAGAAATGCCTTTTTGGCATTGATAAGCTTGTTTTCTTGGGTTTTGTTGTTTCTTATAAGGGTGTTCATGTTGATGAGTCCAAGATCAATGCTATTAAGACTTGGCCACATGTAACGCCCGGATAATCTTGCTACAGTAATTCCACGCTAATCGTGCCACGTCACCTCGGTTACTGTTGCTAGGCTTTCGTTAGATCAAACCGCGTCGAATTCAAATCTAAATTAATGTCAACAATAAAAGTTTTTGAAAGTTGAAACAAAAATGTTCGGTGGGTGCCGAATATTACAAGGGTAATTATAATAAAGCAAACACATTTTTATAAAATGTCTAGATAATTTAAAATGATTTAAAAACAGAAAAGAAAATAAATAAAAGAAAGTAAATACAAAAGAGAAAATACAAAACAGAAAAGCTAAAACCTAAAGCTAACAAAAAAAAGAAGTGAAAGAACCCTCTCCCTGGGCCGTGGCCCAACTGGACCAGCCACTGGCCCAGACCGGCCCCCCCCCCCCCATAACCCCACACCCCCGAAACCCTAACCCCACCCCGTCACCCCCATTCGCCCCACTCCCCCCTGCCCCCTCCCCGATCCAGATCGGATCAGGGGCGTTCGCCGCCGCCGCCCGGATTCCACGCCAGGAGCCCCCCCTCGTCGGAACAACCTCGCCGCCCTCCTCGCCGGTCTCCCTCTGCCTCCTCTTGATCTGGATCGAGGGGATCCACCCCGGCCTCCTCCGCGCCGGACCTCCCCCTCTACGTTGCCGTCGTCTCCGTCCTCCTCCCCAAAGGCTCCACCGAGCCTCGCCGACCCTCGTCTCTGCAACGCCGGTGAGGCCACGGCCTCCTCTTCCTTTTTGCGCCCGCTCTGCACGTCTCCCCGTCGCCACCCGCACCGGCCTCCCCTGCTCGACGCGCCACCGCGTGCGCCCGGCGCTCGTCGCCGCGGCCACCGCACGCGTGCGCCCCGTGCACGCCTCGCCATCCCACTCGTCGCGCCCGAACGCCCGCAACCCCGCGCTCTCCGTGCGCTCACCGCAACCGCCGCCCTCACTCCCCTGCTTGGCCGCGCGCACTCGCGCGCGCGCCCTCGCCGCGGCCCCCTGTACCGCCCCAGTCATCGCCCCCCCCCCCGGTCACCGCGGCTAACGCCCGCCTCCCCTCTTCCCTGCCCGTGGTGGCTGACCAAGGCCAGTCGCCGTTCGGTCCGGCCACACCTCTCCATGGCCCCGGCGCCCTCCTCCGGTGGCCGCCGCTTCACCACAGCACCGCTCCGCCCGTGGCCTCGCCGTGGCCATGGCCACCCGCGCCTGGCGCCTCCACTGACCTGTGCAGGCGCCCAATCGGGTTACGGGTTGCGCCCGCACCCCCCTGCACACGACGCCCGTTAGACCGAACCGATAAGGCCTTTGGCCCACTGACATGGGGGCCCCAGCCCCAGAACGTTTTGTTAAAAAAAGGAATTAAAAATAATATGTAAAATAAATAAAATAAATAGATAATAATAATTTAATTAATTAACTAATTAAGGAATTAATTAAGTTAATTAATCATAATTAGATTAACCTAACTAACTAATTAGTTTAATTAAACAGTAGTTAGTATAGTTAAACACTTAATAGGCTAAACAGTCAATGACCAGTGGGTCCCACACGTCAGTTGACCAGTCAACACCTCTGTTGACTGCTGACGTCATGCTGACGTCATGATGACGTCAGCAAGCACTGTTCTGGATAATGTTGTATTAAAATAATTAAATAAATCCTGAAAATGATTTAAATCTTTTGAAATTAATAGAAAATAAACCGCAGCTCAGATGGAAAAACTTTGTACATGAAAGTTGCTCAGAACGACGAGACGAATTTGAATACGCAGCCCGTTTATCCGCCACGCATCCCTAGCATAGCGAACACGCAACTTTCCCCCTCTGTTTCATCTGTGCGAAAACGCGAAACACCGGGGATACTTTCCCGGATGTTTCCCCCCTTCACCGGTATCACCTCATACCGCGATAGGGCACCCCTAGCACCGCTACTTGTCATGTCATGCATCGCTATGCATCTGTTTGCTTAAATATTTATTGTTTCTCCCCCCTCTTCTCTCGCTAGACACCGAGACCGACGCCGCTGCTACCCAGTACGACTACGGAGTTGACGATCCCTCTCTCTTGCCAGAGCAACCAGGCAAGCCCCCCCTTTGATCACCAGATATCGCCTACTCTTCTCTATACTGCTTGCATTAGAGTAGTGTAGCATGTTACTGCTTCCCGTTAATCCTATACTGATGCATAGCCTGTCCTTGCTACTACTGTTGTTACCTTTACCTGCAATCCTATTGCTTAGTATAGGATGCTAGTTTATCATCAGTGGCCCTACATCCTTGTCCGTCTGCCATGCTATACTATCGGGCCGTGATCACTCGGGAGTTGATCACGGGTATATACTATATACTTTATACATGATACATGTGGTGACTAAAGACGGGTCGGCTTGAGGAGCACCCGCGAGTGGATCTTTGAGGCGGAGCGACGGGGCAGGTTCCGACCACCTAGGAGAGAGGTGGGCCTGGCCCTGGTCGACGTTCGCGGATACTTAACACGCTTAACGAGATCTGGGTATTTGATCTGAGTTTGGCCATTTGGTCTATACGCACTAACCATCTACGCGGGAGTAGTTATGGGTATCCCGGCGTCGTGGTATCAGCCGAAGCCTTCGTGACGTCAGCGACTGAGTGGCGCGCGCCGGATTGGAACGTAAGCCTGCTCTTGTATTAAGGGGGCTAGTTCTGCTTCCGGCCACGTACGCAACGTGCAGGTGTGCTAAGGGCGATGGGCCCAGACCCCTGTGCGCTTAGGTTTAGACCGGCGTGCTGACCTCTCTGTTGTGCCTAGGTGGGGCTGCGACGTGTTGATCTTCCGAGGCCGGGCATGACCCAGGAAAGTGTGTCCGGCCAAATGGGATCGAGCGTGTTGGGGAATGTGGTGCACCCCTGCAGGGAAGTTAATCTATTCGAATAGCTGTGATCTTCGGTAACAGGACGACTTGGAGTTGTATCTTGACCTTATGACAACTAGAACCGGATACTTAATAAAACACACCCTTCCAAGTGCCAGATACAACCGGTGGTCGCTCTCTCACAGGGCGACGAGGGGAGGATCATCGGTTAGGATTATGCTATACGATGCTACTTGGAGGACTTCAGTCTACTCCCTTCTACATGCTGCAAGACGGAGGCTGCCAGAAGCGTAGTCTTCGAAAGGATTAGTTATCCTCCTCTTATTCTGGCACTCTGCAGTTCAGTCCACATATGATACCTTTACTCCATTTGATACCCATGCATATGTAGTGTAGCTCCTTGCTTGCGAGTACTTTGGATGAGTACTCACGGTTGCTTTCTCCCTCTTTTCCCCCTATCCCTTCTTCCTGGTTGTCGCAACCAGATGTTGGAGCCCAGGAGCCAGACGCTACCGTCGACGACGACTCCTACTACACCGGAGGTGCCTACTACTACGTGATGCCCGCTGATGACGACCAGGAGTAGTTAGGAGGATCCCAGGCAGGAGGCCTGCGCCTCTTTCGATCTGTATCCCAGTTTGTGCTAGCCATCTTATGGCAACTTGTTTAACTTATGTCTGTACTCAGATATTGTTGCTTCCGCTGACTCGTCTATGATCGAGCTCTTGTATTCGAGCCCTCGAGGCCCCTGGCTTGTAATATGATGCTTGTATGACTTATTTTATTTGTAGAGTTGTGTTGTGATATCTTCCCATGAGTCCCTGATCTTGATCGTACATGTTTGCATGTATGATTAGTGTACGGTTAAATCGGGGGCGTCACAAGTTGGTATCAGAGCCGACTGCCTGTAGGAACCCCCTTCCACACTCCTTGGCCGAAGTCGAGTCTAGACATTGCAAAAACTTTTACTAACTTGGCCGTGTGCCTTACGGGCCCACGTCGCCATCGGGTGGTACTAGGATCTTTTACTCCTCGACCTTTACTCTGGGACTCTGAACTCTCTTCTACTCGGGTTAAACGAATTTACTAACTCTGACACTAGGATCCCGTTACGACATTCACCCCAAAGTTGGATAAGCCCTAGTTATTCTTTAGAGTAGTACTTGAACATTATCCACATTGTCATTTGACTCCTGTGAAAACATCTTTGTTTTCAGATGGAACCCACGAGGCAGGTCGTGCGTCACACGACGGCCATTGGTGCCTCAGGATCACCTGATGTGTTGGTTGAGATGATGACCTATCTGGGTTATCGCTGGCACCCTGAATACACCGTCTATGAGGAGTACCAGGACTTCAACCAGGAGCAGTACCGTGCCATCGTCCACCTCTACTCTCAAGAGTATGACTCCACTACCGTGCTGCAAACTGCTCATGGAGTTGGAGTGACTATCATATGGCGGTCCACGATGCTGCTTATGCTGCTCTGACACATCTTCGTGGAGAGTATCAGGAGTTGGATACCTCCCCCTTTAGGCACATTGCTATCGCATCCGATGTTGGTGCGGAGGGATACTACACCGCTGCCTACTCCACGGTCACCCGAGAGCCCTTCTACCATCAGAACCTGGTTCTGCATGCTGATGGGCTAGATAGAGCTAACCGAGCTCTTCGCCACGAGTTGTACACCACCCGTCAGCACCTGTATCGTGCTCTGACGCTGTTGCACCCCTCTGTCCGCTCTGGCGATCTGTTGCGTTCTGCGATCTACCCTGCCCGGACCGTGATGCCCCAGGGCGTCAGCTGGCCAGATGTGGGAGGCTACTCTCCTGCATTGGGCCCTCTCCTGCCACCTGCGCATCGGGTTCCGCACCAGAGTATCCGCGGACCCCAGGCTACTCGCATGGAGGTCTTTCCTTCGCGTCACTACCAGCTGTCGGGCTACACCTACCTCCGCAGTACCGCGTGGGACTGATGTAGACTTGCTTGTTAGTGTAAAATGCATTCGTCGCAAGCCTGCGTGCCGCCTATGATGTCTTAGTCTATGTACCAAACTCTGTGTAACGAACTCCATGCATGATCTCTTTTGTAAGATATGCCGACTACTATGTAGTATCTATCGTGCTGCTTTCGTCATGCATGTTTCATCATGAATGAGTCTCATCTTTGCAAATTTCTCAATATTGAACTACCCCTGTTATATATTAGCAGGATGGTTAGACTAGGTGGTCGTGGTCGTGGTCGTGGTGGCAACGCCCCACCACCACCTGAGTACATGACTGGTATGATCCAACAGCTTGAGATGAATCGCCAGTTCATGGAGAATATGATGGCTCAGTTTCCTCGTCCCAATATGAACCAGCAGCCAACCCCAGTAACTCTGCAGGATTTCATGCGCCTGAACCCAACTGTGTACCGCAGCTCAACTCAGCCTCTGGATGCTGATGACTGGCTCTGTGACATCACCTATGAGATGGAGTCTGCTGATGTAGCCCCTGCCAGCTATGTCACCTTTGCTTCCTTCTTCCTGAAAGGACCCGCAGCTCAATGGTGGGACAGCCACGGGCGTACTCTGCCAGCTGGAACAATCATCACCTGGCCAGACTTCCAAGCTGCCTTCTGTGCTCGCTTCATTCCTCAGGGAGTTATGGACCGGAAGAAGCGTGAGTTCCGCAACCTCACCCAAGGCAACAAAACTGTGGAAGCTTATCAGCGGGAGTTTCTGGACTTGTCCCGCTATGCTGAAGAGGACATTGCAACTAATGCACGCAGACAGGAGAAGTTCCAGGATGGCCTTCAAGCTGACATCAAGCTCGCACTTCTAGTGCATGACTTTGCTGATTTCGCCACTCTGGTGAACAAAGCCATCAATGTCGAAACTGGTCTGCAGGAATACCAGAGCTCTCACAAGTGCAGCCGTGACACGGGCTCATCTTCGGGCCCGTCCTCACAGAAGCGCAAGATATGGATCCTCAACAGCATGTACCAGCCGGATGCACCTGCCCCAAGGCAGTCCTATGCTGCACCTCGTCTGCCTGCTCCTCCAACTAGGCAGACAAGACTTCCAGCTCCACCACCACAAGCTCCTGTTCCCACTCCCAATAATGGCCTCTGCTACAAGTGTGGTCAGCCAGGTCACCGTGCTAGGGATTGCAATCAAAACCAGAATCAACTGGCCCTCCCAGCAACCGGCCGTGGAAGCAACCAGCCTCGCAACAACAGTGCCAAGTCTTATGGTCGTGTTCATGCCAACCATGTTGATCTCAATGAAGTTCTAGACCAGCCTGCTACCGTGATGGGTACACTCCTCGTAAACTCAGTACCTGCATCTATTTTATTTGATTCAGGGGCATCGCATTCATTCATGTCAGAAGATTTTGCATACAAGCATGACGTTAAATGTGAGGAGATGAACACTTCGGTATTGGTAAAAACCCCCGTGGGACAATGTCAAACCTCACTGGTTGGCATCGATGTCCCCGTGGAAATCGAAGGGCTGGAATTCTATGCCTCTCCCATTATCCTGAAGTCGTCTAACATCGACCTCATTCTGGGAATGGATTGGTTGAAAGCGCATACTGCTTCTATAGTTTGCGCCACTAAGGTCGTCCATCTGCTACACCCTTCTGACGAAATAATAGCTTACCAAGCTCATCTAGTTCAGAACGCCGAGGCACGACTTTATGCCTTGAATGCGTTGAACGCTGCACCACTCGAGGGCATTGAAAACATTCCCGTCGTTCGTGAATTCCAAGATGTCTTCCCAGAAGAACTTCCAGGGATTCCCCCTGCTAGAGCTGTCGAATTCATCATCGACTTGAAACCCGGCACCACCCCTATAGCTAAACGACCCTATAAGATGCCGCCGCATGAACTCATTGAGCTTAAGGAGGAAATTGACAAATCTCTTGTCAAAGGTTTCATTCGCCCAAGTTGCTCTCCTTGGGGAGCACCTTCTCTCTTTGTTAAGAAAAGGGATGGGACAAACCGATTAGTCCAAGACTACCGTCCTATAAACCAAGCTACCATTCAGAATAAATATCCTCTTCCTCGGATCAATGATCTTTATGATCAACTGGCTGGTTCATCAGTGTTCTCCAAACTTGACTTGAGGTTGGGTTACCACCAGATCCGTGTTCGTGAAGAGGACATCCCAAAAACCGCCTTCGTGACTCGGTATGGATCATACGAGTACACCGTCATGTCATTCGGCTTAACGAATGCTCCCGCCACCTTCTCTCGTCTGATGAATTATATATTCATGGATTACCTCGACAAGTTCGTCGTGGTTTATCTGGACGATATCCTTGTATTTTCCAAGAACGAGGAAGAACATGCTGGACATCTTCGTCTTGTGCTAGAAAAGCTTCGAGAGCACCAACTGTATGCTAAGTATTCCAAGTGTGAATTCTGGCTCCCCGAAGTAACCTATCTTGGGCATGTCATCTCCAAGGATGGTATTTCCGTCAACCCTGAACGAGTTCAGGCTATTCTCGATTCGACTCCTCCGAAGAACGTCAAGCAAGTCCGAAGTTTCCTCGGTCTCGCCAGCTACTGCCGTCGATTCGTCGAGAACTTCTCCAAGATTGCCAGGCCCCTGACTAATCTATTGCATAAGGGTGTCAAGTTTGACTGGACAGACAAGTGTCAGGAAAGTTTCCAGGCGCTCAAAGACAAGTTGACTTCTGCCCCCGTACTTGCTCCACCTGATACTAAGAAGGACTTCGTCATTTACTGCGACACTTCCCGTCAAGGAGTAGGCTGTGTCCTAATGCAAGAGCGCAGAGTGATTGCTTATGCCTCTCGTCAACTGCGCCCTCACGAAGAAAACTACCCGGTTCACGACCTCGAGCTTGCTGCTGTCATTCATGCATTGAAGCAGTGGCGACATTACCTTCTCGGTAATCGTTGCGAGATCTTCACCGACCATCAAAGTCTGAAGTATCTGTTTACTCAGCCAGATTTGAACCTACGCCAGCAAAGATGGATGGAGACTGTTGCAGACTTTGACGTGGGTATATCCTATACCCCCGGCAAGGCTAATGTAATGGCTGATGCCTTGAGCCGCAAGTCTTACTGTAACCACCTCCAGGTTCACAAAGTTCACCCATCGCTTGTTGAAGAATTTAGAAGGCTGAACCTCCATATTGTTCCTCCGGGATCACTCGCTCCCCCTCCCGAAGGTTTCCCCAAACAGAACCTCCATGTTGTTTCCAAGGGTTCTCTCAATACCCTGGTTGCGAAACCAGATCTTGTGGACACCATCAAATGGATACAGAAGTGTGACGATGAAGTCCTCAAGATTAAGCGCGACCTCAAAAAGGGAAAGCCCTCATTCTTCACGATCGCCGACGATGGCGCCTTGTATTTCAAAGGCCTCCTAGTGGTACCATGTTCGAAGAAAAACCTGGATAAGACTAAGAGGGTTATGCAAGAAGCTCATGATACGCCTCTGTCCATCCATCCTGGTAGTACAAAGATGTACCAGGATATTCGTCAAAGATTATGGTGGTCTAATATGAAGCAGGACATTGCTCGTTATGTTGCTGAGTGTGATGTTTGTCGCCGAATCAAAGCAGAGCATCAAAGGCCTGCTGGAACTCTGCAACCTATCTCTATTCCTGAATGGAAATGGGACCATGTTGAAATGGACTTCGTCACTGGATTTCCCAAATCGCAGAAAGGTAATGATGCTATTCTTGTCGTCATTGACCGGCTTTCCAAAGTTGCCCATTTTCTGGCGGTCAAAGAGACAATCACTGCTAGTCAGCTTGCTACTCTCTACATGGCCAGAATCGTTTCACTTCACGGTATCCCACTGGTTATCAGTTCAGACCGTGGCAGCTTATTCACTTCAAGGTTTTGGGCGAGTTTCCAAGAAGCTATGGGAACTCATCTGTCGTTCAGTACTGCGTTTCATCCTCAGTCGCAAGGACAGGTTGAACGTGTCAACCAAGTTCTCGAAGACATGCTTCGAGCTTGTGTAATATCATTCGGCAAGAAATGGGAGGAATCTCTTCCATATGCCGAGTTCTCTTATAATAATAGCTATCAAGCTAGTCTGAAGATGTCCCCCTTCAAAGTGCTATATGGACGAAAGTGTCGAACCCCTCTGAACTGGTCAGAAACTGGGGAGCGTCCACTCTTCGGTCCGGATATTATCCAACAGGCCGAAGAACAAGTTCGCATTATTCGCGAGAATCTCAAGACTGCTCAGTCACGTCAGAAAAGTCAGTATGACCGTCATCACCAAGACATGGTCTATCAACCTGGCGAAAAGGCTTATCTTCGAGTTACACCAATGAAGGGTGCTCACCGCTTCGGGATCAAGGGCAAGCTAGCTCCTCGCTATATCGGTCCCTTCACTATTCTCGAAAGGCGTGGAAAAGTGGCATATCAACTGGAGCTTCCACCGAACCTTTCTCAGGTTCACGATGTGTTCCATGTGTCACAACTCCGCTGTTGCTTCAAGGATCCAATCCGAGCGGTGGATCATGAAGTGCTCGAATTGCAACAGGACCTCTCCTATAAAGAGCATCCGGTCCGCATTCTCGACCAAACTGAACGCCGCACCCGTCAGAAGGCAATCAAGTTCCTCAAGGTCCAGTGGTCGAATCACTCTGAAGACGAAGCCACCTGGGAACGCGAGGATCGTCTTCGCGATGAATACCCTGCACTGTTTCCTTCTACCTCCTAAATCTCGGGACGAGATTTCTTGTAGTGGAGGAGATTTGTAATGCCCGGATAATCTTGCTACAGTAATTCCACGCTAATCGTGCCACGTCACCTCGGTTACTGTTGCTAGGCTTTCGTTAGATCAAACCGCGTTGAATTGAAATCTAAATTAATGTCAACAATAAAAGTTTTTGAAAGTTGAAACAAAAATGTTCGGTGGGTGCCGAATATTACAAGGGTAATTATAATAAAGCAAACACATTTTTATAAAATGTCTAGATAATTTAAAATGATTTAAAAACAGAAAAGAAAATAAATAAAAGAAAGTAAATACAAAACAGAAAATACAAAACAGAAAAGCTAAAACCTAAAGCTAACAAAAAAAAGAAGTGAAAGAACCCTCTCCCTGGGCCGTGGCCCAACTGGGACCCCACTGGCCCAGACGCCCCCCACCCCCATAACCCCACACCCCCGAAACCTAACCCACGCGTCACCGCCTTCCCCCACTCCCTGCCCCCTCCCCGATCCAAGATCGGATCGGGGGGCGTTCGCCGCCGCGCCCGGATTTCCACGCCAGGACCCCCTCGTCGAACAACCTCGCCGCCCTCCTCGCCGGTCCTCTGCCTCTCTTGAATCTGGATCGAGGGGATCCACCCGGCTCCTCGCCGGACCTCCCCCTCTACGTTGCCGTCGTCTCGTCTCCTCCCAAAGGCTCCACGAGCCTCGCCGACTCGTCTCTGCAACGCCGGTGAGGCCACGGCCTCTCTTCCTCTTTGCGCGCTCTGGCAACGTCTCCCGTCGCCACCCGCACGGCCTCCCTGTCTGACGCGCCACCGCGCGCGCCCGGCGCTCGTCGCCCGCGGCCGCGACGCGTGCGCCCGTGCACGCCTCGCCATCCACTCGTCGCGCCCCGAACGCCCGCAACCCCGCGCCTCTCCGTGCGCTCACCGCAACCGCGCCCTCACTCCTGCTTGGCCGCGCGCACTCGCGCGCGCCCTCGCCGCGGCCCCCTGTACCCCCCAGTCATCCCCCCGGTCACCCGGGCTACGCCGCTCCCTCTTCCTGCCGTGGTGGGCTGGACAAGGCGGTCGCCGTTCGGTCCGGCGCACCTCTCCACGGCCCCCGGCGCCTCCTCCGTGCCGCGCTTCACCACGGCACCGCTCGCCGTGGCCTCGCCGTGGCCATGGCACCCGCGCCTGGCGCTCCATGACCTGTGCAGCGCCCAATCGGCTACGGGTTGCGACCCGCCCTGCACACGACGCCCGTTAGACCGAACCGATAAGGCTTTGCCCACTGACATGGGGGCCCCAGCCCCAGAACGTTTTGTTAAAAAAAGGAATTAAAAATAATATGTAAAATAAATAAAATAAATAAATAGATAATAATAATTTAATTAATTAATTAATTAAGGAATTAATTAAGTTAATTAATCATAATTAGATTAACCTAACTAACTAATTAGTTTAATTAAACAGTAGTAGTTTAGTTAAACACTTATTAGGCTAAACAGTCAATGACCAGTGGGTCCCACACGTCAGTTGACCAGTCAACACCTCTGTTGACTGCTGACGTCATGCTGACGTCATGATGACGTCAGCAAGCACTGTTCTGGATAATGTTGTATTAAAATAATTAAATAAATCCTGAAAATGATTTAAATCTTTTAAAATTAATAGAAAATAAACCGCAGCTCAGATGGAAAAACTTTGTACATGAAATTAACGACGAGACGAATTTGAATACGCAGCCCGTTTATCCGCCACACATCCCTAGCATAGTGAACACGCAACTTCCCCCTCTGTTTCATCTGTGCGAAACGCGAAACACGGGATACTTTCCCGATGTTTCCCCTTCACCGTATCACCTCATACCCTGATAGGGCACCCTAGCACCCGCTTACTTGTCATGTCTGTATGCATCTTGTTTGCTTAAATATTTATTGTTTCTCCTCTTCTCTCGCTAGACAACCGAGACCGACGCCGCTGCTACCCAGTACGACTACGAGTTGACGACCCTCTTCTTGCAGAGCAACAGGCAAGCCCCCCTTTGATCACCAGATATCGCTACCTCTTCTCTATACTGCTTGCATTAGAGTAGTGTAGCATGTTACTGCTTCCGTAATTCCTATACTGATGCCATAGCCTCCTTGCTTACGTGTTACTTTACCTGCAATCCTATTGCTTAGTATAGGATGCTAGTTTATCATCAGTGGCCTAACATCTTGTCCGTCTGGCCATGCTATCTATCGGCCGTGAATCACTCGGGAGTTGATCACGGGTATATAACTATATACTTTATACATGATACATGTGGTGACTAAAGACGGGTCGGCTTGAGGAGCACCCGCGAGTGGATCTTTGAGGCGGAGCGACAGGGCAGGTTCCGACCACCTAGGAGAGAGGTGGGCCTGGCCCTGGTCGACGTTCGCGGATACTTAACGCGCTTAACGAGATCTGGATATTTAATCTGAGTCTAGCAATTTGGTCTATACGCACTAACCATCTACGCGGGAGTAGTTATGGGTATCCCGGCGTCGTGGTATCAGCCGAAGCCTTCGTGACGTCAGCGACTGAGTGGCGCGCGCCGGATTGGAACGTAAGCCTGCTCTTGTATTAAGGGGGCTAGTTCTGCTTCCGGCCGCGTACGCAACGTGCAGGTGTGCTAAGGGCGATGGGCCCAGACCCCTGTGCGCTTAGGTTTAGACCGGCGTGCTGACCTCTCTGTTGTGCCTAGGTGGGGCTGCGACGTGTTGATCTTCCGAGGCCGGGCATGACCCAGGAAAGTGTGTCCGGCCAAATGGGATCGAGCGTGTTGGGGTATGTGGTGCACCCCTGCAGGGAAGTTAATCTATTCGAATAGCCGTGATCTTCGGTAACAGGACGACTTGGAGTTGTACCTTGACCTTATGACAACTAGAACCGGATACTTAATAAAACACACCCTTCCAAGTGCCAGATACAACCGGTGGTCGCTCTCTCACAGGGCGACGAGGGGAGGATCATCGGTTAGGATTATGCTATACGATGCTACTTGGAGGACTTCAGTCTACTCTCTTCTACATGCTGCAAGACGGAGGCTGCCAGAAGCGTAGTCTTCGAAAGGATTAGTTATCCCCCTCTTATTCTGGCATTCTGCAGTTCAGTCCACATATGATACCTTTACTCCATTTGATACCCATGCATATGTAGTGTAGCTCCTTGCTTGCGAGTACTTTGGATGAGTACTCACGGTTGCTTTCTCCCTCTTTTCCCCCTATCCCTTCTTCCTGGTTGTCGCAACCAGATGTTGGAGCCCAGGAGCCAGACGCTACCGTCGACGACGACTCCTACTACACCGGAGGTTCCTACTACTACGTGATGCCCGCTGACGACGACCAGGAGTAGTTAGGAGGATCCCAGGCAGGAGGCCTGCGCCTCTTTCGATCTGTATCCCAGTTTGTGCTAGCCATCTTATGGAAACTTGTTTAACTTATGTCTGTACTCAGATATTGTTGCTTCCGCTGACTCGTCTATGATCGAGCTCTTGTATTCGAGCCCTCGAGGCCCCTGGCTTGTAATATGATGCTTGTATGACTTATTTTATTTGTAGAGTTGTGTTGTGATATCTTCCCGTGAGTCCCTGATCTTGATCGTACACGTTTGCGTGTATGATTAGTGTACGGTTAAATCGGGGACGTCACACCACAACCAACCAACTTGCAACAAGTGCGTAGCTTTCTTGGCCTTGCGGGTTTCTATCGTCGCTTTGTGAAAGATTTTAGCACCATTGTTTCTCCTGTGCATGCTTTGAGCAAGAAGAATGCGCCTTTTGTTTGGGGACCATCCCAAGATACCGCTTTCAATGAGCTTAAGAATTTTCTTACTCATGCTCCCGTGCTTGCATTACCCAACTTTGAAAAACCCTTTGAGATTCATTGTGATGCTAGCGGTAATGGCATAGGAGGTGTGTTAACGCAAGAGAAGCGCCCCATAGCTTACTTCAGTGAGAAACTTTCCGGAGCGCAACTCAATTACCCCATCTATGACAAAGAGCTATATGCTTTAGTACGCGTTTTGCATGAATGGGAACACTATCTTCGCCCTCATGAATTCATCATTCATACCGATCATGAAACGCTCAAGTACCTTAAGGGCCAAACCAAGTTGAACAAGCGTCATGCTAAATGGAGTGGATTTATTGAGTCTTTTCTTTATATCATCAAGTACATCAAAGGTAAGGAAAACGTTGTGGCGGACGCCCTTTCCCGCATATGCATGCTTGTTACTCAACTTGAGTTGAATGTCATTAGCTTTGAGCACATAAAAGACTTGTATGAGCATGATCCCACTTTTGCTACTCCTTATGCCAAATGTTCGACGCATACATCTTGGGAACGCTATTACATCAAAGATGGATATCTTATGAGAGCTAACAAGCTTTGCATCCCCGAGTCTTCTCCTCGTTTGTTGCTTTTTCAGGAATCTCATGGAGGAGGCTTAATGGGACATTTTGGACGCGACAAGACTTTTGCTACGCTCTCCAAGAACTACTATTGGCCCAAGATGTTTCGTGATGTCAATCGCTTCACCAACCGATGCTCTACATGTCGCAAAGCTAAGTATAAAGCTCAATCCCATGGCCTTTACATGCCTCTACCAATTCCATACCAACCATGGGAAGACATTAGCATGGATTTTGTACTTGGCTTGCCTAGGACTAGAAATGGGAAGGATTCGGTATTTGTCGTTGTGGACCGATTCTCTAAGATGGCACATTTCCTTCCTTGCAACAAGATAGACGGTGCTTCACATGTTGCCAATCTCTTTTGTAGGGAAATATTGCGTCTACATGGAGTGCCAAAGACGATCGTCTCGGACCGTGACGTCAAGTTCCTTAGCTACTTTTGGAAGACCCTGTGCGCCAAGCTCGGAATCAAGCTACTCTTCTCCACGGCGTATCATCCACAAACCGACGGCCAAACGGAGGTGACAAACCGCACACTCTCCGCTCTACTTCGAGTATTCATCAAGAAGAACAACAAAGAGTGGGAGGAGTGCCTACCTATCACCGAGTTTGCCTACAACCGTGCAATACACTCAACAACCAGCAAGTCCCCCTTCGAGGTCGTCTACGGATTCAACCCTTTGTCCCCATTGGACATTCTCTCTCTACCACTACAAGAGCGCATTAATATGGACGCAAGTGCACGCGTGAACCATCTAAATAAGGTGCATGAAGATACAAGCCACACCATCGAGCGCCAAGTACAACGACTTGCGACCAAGCGCAACATCAACAAGCACCCCATGGTATTCAACATTGGAGATCTTGTGTGGCTACACCTGAAGGAAATATGCCCTAGAGGCAATAATAAAGTTATTATTTATTTCCTCATATCATGATAAATGTTTATTATTCATTCTAGAATTGTATTATCCGGAAACATAATACTTGTGTGAATACATAGACAAACTAAACGTCACTAGTGTGCCTCTACTTGACTAGCTCGTTAATCGAAGATGGTTATGTTTCCTAACCATAGACATGTGTTGTCATTTTATTAACGTGATCACATCATTAGGAGAATGATGTGATTGACATGACCCATTCCATTAGCTTAGCACCCGATCGTTTAGTATATTGCTATTGCTTTCTTCATGACTTATACATGTTCCTATGACTATGAGATTATGCAACTCCCGTTTGCCGGAGGAACACTTTGTGTGATACCAAACGTCACAACGTAACTGGGTGATTATAAAGGAGCTCTATAGGTGTCTCCAAAGGTACATGTTGGGTTGGCGTATTTCGAGATTAGGATTTGTCACTCCGATTGTCGGAGAGGTATCTCTGGGCCCTCTCAGTAATGCACATCACATAAGCCTTGCAAGCATTGCAACTAATGAGTTAGTTGCGAGATGATGTATTACGAAACGAGTAAAGAGACTTGCCGGTAACGAGATTAAACTAGGTATTGAGATACCGACGATCGAATCTCGGGCAAGTAACATACCGATGACAAAGGGAACAAAGTATGTTGTTATGCGGTCTGACCGATAAAGATCTTCGTAGAATATGTGGGAGCCAATATGAACATCCAGGTTCCGCTATTGGTTATTGACCGGAGACGTGTCTCGGTCATGTCTACATTGTTCTCGAACCCGTAGGGTCCACACGCTTAACGTTACGATGACAGTTTCATTATGAGTTTATATATTTTGATGTAGCGAAGTTTGTTCGGAGTCCCGGATGTGATCATGGACATGACGAGGAGTCTCGAAATGGTCGAGACATAAAGATTGATATATTGGACGGCTATATTCGGACACCGGAAGTGTTCCGGGTGATTTCGGAGAAAACTGGAGTGCCGGAGGGTTACCGGAACCCCCCCCCCCGGAGAAGTAATGGGATTTATGGGCCCTAGTGGAGAGAGAGGGGCGACCAGGGTGGGCCGCGCGCCCCCTCCCCCTCTGGTCCGAATTGGACTAGGAGAGGGGGGCGGCGCCCCCCTTTCCTTCTCCCTCTCCCCCTTCCTTTCCCCCTCCTAGTAGGAGTAGGAAAGAGGAGAGTCCTACTCCTACTAGGAGGAGGACTCCTCCTCCTTGGCGCGCCCCAAGGGCCGGCCGGCCTCCCCCTTGCTCCTTTATATACGGGGGCAGGGGGGCACCTCTAGACACACAAGTTGATCTTCGTGATCATTCTCTTAGCCGTGTGCGGTGCCCCCCTCCACCATAATCCTCGATAATATTGTAGCGGTGCTTAGGCAAAGCCATGCGACGGTAGAACATCAAGATCTTCACCACGCCGTCGTGCTAACGGAACTCTTCCCTGACACTTTGCTGGATCAGAGTCCGGGGATCGTCATCGAGCTGAACGTGTGCTAGAACTCGGAGGTGCCGTAGTTTCGGTGCTTGATCGGTCGGGCCGTGAAGACGTACGACTACATCAACCGCGTTGTCATAACGCTTCCGCTGTCGGTCTACGAGGGTATGTAGACAACACTCTCCCCTCTCGTTGCTATGCATCACCATGATCTTGCGTGTGCGTAGGAATTTTTTTGAAATTACTACGTTCCCCAACATTGGCATCCGAGCCAGGTTTTATGCGTTGATGTTGTGCACGAGTAGAACACAAGTGAGTTGTGGGCGATATAAGTCATACTGCTTACCAGCATGTCATACTTTGGTTCGGCGGTATTGTTGGATGAAGCGGCCCAGACCGACATTACGCGTACGCTTACGCGAGACTGGTTCTACCGACGTGCTTTGCACACAGGTGGCTGGCGGGTGTCAGTTTCTCCAACTTTAGTTGAACCAAGTGTGGCTATGCCCGGTCCTTGCGAAGGTTAAAACAGCACCAACTTGACAAACTATCATTGTGGTTTTGATGCGTAGGTAAGATTGGTTCTTGCTTAAGCTCGTAGCAGCCACGTAAAACTTGCAACAACAAAGTAGAGAACGTCTAACTTGTTTTTGCAGGGCATGTTGTGATGTGATATGGTCAAGACGTGATGAGATATAAGTTGTTGTATAAGATGATCATGTTTTGTTGAAGTTATCGGCAACTGGCAAAAGCCTTATGGTTATCTCTCTATTGCATAAGATGCAAGCGCCAAATAATTGCTTTACTTTATCGCTATGCGATAGCAATAGTTGCAAGAGCAATTGTTGGCGAGACAACCATGTGATGACACATTGATATAGATCAAGATGATGGAGATCATGGTATCATGCCGGTGATGATGGAGATCATGACAATGCTTTGGAGATGGAGATCAAAGGCATAAGATGATGATGGCCATATCATGTCACATATTTTGATTGCATGTGATGTTTTATTTTATACATCTTATTTTGCTTAGTTCGACGGTAGCTTTATAAGATGATCTCTCACTAATTGTCAAGGTACAAGTGTTCTCCCTGAGTATGCACCGTTGCGAAAGTTCTTCGTGCTGAGACACCATGTGATGATCGGGTGTGATAGGCTCTACGTTCAAATACAACGGGTGCAAAACAGTTGCACACGCGGAATACTAAGGTTAAACTTGACGAGCCTAGCATATAACAGATATGGCCTCGGAACACGGAGACCGAAAGGTTGAGCGTGAATCATATAGTAGATATGATCAACATAGTGATGTTCACCATTGAAACTACTCCATCTCACGTGATGATCGGACATGGTTTAGTTGATTTGGATCACGTGATCACTTAGAGGATTAGAGGGATGTCTATCTAAGTGGGAGTTCTTAAGTAATATGATTAATTGAACTTAAATTTATCATGAACTTAGTCCTGGTAGTATTAGCATATCTATGTTATAGATCAATAGCTCGCGTTTAGCTCCCCTGTTTTATTTTTGATATGTTCCTAGAGAAAACTAAGTTGAAAAATGTTAGTAGCAATGATGCGGATTGGATCCGTGATCTGAGGTTTATCCTCATTGCTGCACAGAAGAATTATGTCTTTGATGCACCGCAAGGTGACAAACCTATTGCAGGAGCAGATGCAGATTTTATGAACATTTGGCTAGCTCAATATGATGACTACTTGATAGTTTAGTGCACCATGCTTAAATGGCTTAGAATCGGGACTTCAAAGACATTTTGAACGTCATGGACCATATGAGATGTTCCAGGAGTTGAAGTTAACATTTCAAGCAAATACCCGAGTTGAGAGATATGAAGTCTCCAACAAGTTCTATAGCTAAAAGATGGAGGAGAATAGCTCAAGCTGTGAGCATGTGCTCAGATTGTCTGGGTACTACAATCGCTTGAATCAAGTGGGAGTTAATCTTCCAGATAAAATAGTGATTGACAGAATTCTCTAGTCACCATCACCAAGTTAGTAGAACTTCGTGATGAACTATGATATGCAAGGGATAACGGAAACGATTCCCAAGCTCTTCGTAATGCTGAAATCGACGAAGGTAGAAATCAAGAAAAATATCAAGTGTTGATGGTAGACAAGACCACTAGTTTCAAGAAAAGGGCAAAGGCAAGAAGGGGAACTTCAAGAAGAATGGCAAGCAAGTTGTTGCTCAAGTGAAGAAGCCCAAGTCTGGTCCTAAGCCTGAGACTAAGTGCTTCTACTGCAAAGGGACTGGTCACTAGAAGCGGAACTGCCCTAAGTATTTGGCGGATAAGAAGGATGGCAAAGTAAACAAAGTAAACAAAGGTATATTTGATATACAGATTATTGATGTGTATTTTACTAGTGTTCGTAGCAACCCCTCGGTATTTGATACTGGTTCAGTTGCTAAGAGTAGTAACTCAAAACGGGAGTTGTAGAATGAACAGAGACTAGTTAAGGGTGAAGTGACGATGTGTGTTGGAAGTGGTTCCAAGATTGATATGATCATCATCGCACACTCCCTATACTTTCGGGATTAGTGTTGAACCTAAATAAGTGTTATTTGGTGTTTGCGTTGAGCATGAATATGATTTGATCATGTTTATTGCAATACGGTTATTCATTTAAGTTAGAGAATAATTGTTGTTCTGTTTACATGAATAAAACCTTATATGGTTACACACCCAATGAAAATGGTTCATTGGATCTCGATCATAGTGATAGACATATTCATAATATTAAAGACAAAAGATGCAAAGTTAATAATGATAGTGCAACTTATTTGTGGCACTGCCGTTTAGGTCATATTGGTGTAAAGCGCATGAAGAAACTCCATGCTGATGGGATTTTGGAATCACTTGATTATGAATCACTTGATGCTTGCGAACCATGCCTTATGGGCAAGATGACTAAGACTTCGTTCTATAGAACAATGGAGTGAGCAACTGACTTATTGGAAATAATACATACTGATGTATGTGATCCGATGAGTGTTGAGGCTCGCGGCGGGTATCGTTATTTTCTGACCTTCACAAATGATTTGAGCAGATATGGGTATATCTACTTGATGAAACACAAGTCTGAAACATTTGAAAAGTTCAAAGAATTTCAGAGAGAAGTGAAGAATCATCGTAACAAGAAAATAAAAGTTTCTACGATATGATCGCAGAGGTAAATATTTGAGTTGCGAGTTTGGCCTTCAGTTAAAACAATGTGAAATAGTTTCACTACTTACGCCACCTGGAACACCACAGTGTAATGGTGTGTCCGAACGTCATAACCGTACTTTATTGGATATAGTGCAATCTATGATGTTTCTTACCGATTTACCACTATAGTTTTGGGGTTATGCATTAGAGACAGCTGCATTCATGTTAAAAAAGGGCACCATCTAAATCCGTTGAGACGACACTGTATGAACTGTGGTTTGGCAAGAAACCAAAGTTGTCGTTTCTTAAAGTTTGGGGTTGCAATGCTTATAAGAAAAAGTTTCATCCTGATAAGCTCAAACCCAAATCGGAGAAATGTGTCTTCATAGGATACCCAAAGAAGACAGTTGGGTACACCTTCTATCACAGATCCGAAGGCAAGACATTCGTTGCTAAGAATGGATCCTTTCTAGAGAAGGAGTTTCTCTCGAAAGAAGTGAGTGGGAGGAAAGTAGACCTTGATGAGGTAACTATACCTGCTCCCTTATTGGAAAGTAGTACATCACAGAAGCCGGTTTCTGTGACACCTACACCAATTAGTGAGGAAGCTAATGATGATGATCATGAAACTTCAGAACAAGTTACTAGATCATGAAACCTCGTAGATCAACCAGAGTAAGATCCGCACCAGAGTGGTACGGTAGTCCTGTTCTGGAAGTCATGCTACTAGATCATGATGAACCTATGAACTATGAAGAAGCGATGGTGAGCCCAGATTCCGCAAAATGGCTTGAAGCCATGAAATCTGAGATGGGATCCATGTATGAGAACAAAGTGTGGACTTTGGTTGACTTGCCCAAAGATCGGCAAGCAATTGAGAATAAATGGATCTTCAAGAAGAAGACTGACGCTGACGGTAATGTTACTGTCTACAAAGCTCGACTTGTCACAAAAGGTTTTCGACAAGTTCTTGACTACTATGAGACCTTCTCACTCGTAGCGATGCTTAAGTCTGTCCGAATCATGTTAGCAATTGCCGCATTTTATGATTATGAAATTTGGCAGATGGATGTCAAAACTGCATTCCTGAATGGATTTCTAGAAGAAGAGTTGTATATGATGCAGCCGGAAGGTTTTGTCGATCCAAAGGGAGCTAACAAAGTGTGCAAGCTCCAGCGATCCATTTATAGACTGGTGCAAGCCTCTCGGAGTTGGAATAAACGCTTAGATAATGTGATCAAAGCATTTGGGTTTGTACAGACTTTTGGAGAAGCCTGTATTTACAAGAAAGTGAGTGGGAGCTCTGTAGCATTTCTAATATTATATGTGGATGACATGTTGCTAATCGGAAATGATATAGAATTTTTGGAAAGCATAAAAGGATACTTGAATAAGAGTTTTTCAATGAAAGACCTCGGTGAAGCTGCTTACATATTGGGCATTAAGATCTATAGAGATAGATCAAGACGCTTAATTGGACTTTCACAAAGCACATACCTTGACAAAGTTTTGAAGAAGTTCAAAATGGATCAAGCAAAGAAAGGATTCTTGCCTGTGTTACAAGGTGTGAAGTTGAGCAAGACTCAAAGCCCGACCACGGCAGAAGATAGAAAGAGAATGAAAGTCATTCCCTATGCCTCAGCCATAGGTTCTATAAAGTATGCCATGTTGTGTACCAGATCTATTGTATACCCTACACTGTTTTTGGCAAGGGAGTACAATAGTGATCTAGGAATAGATCACTGGACATTGGTCAAAATTATCCTTAGTGGAATAAGGATATGTTTCTCGATTATGGAGGTGACAAAAAGGTTCGTCGTAAAGGGTTACGTCGATGCAAGTTTTGACACTGATCCAGATGACTCTAAGTCTTAATCTAGATACATATTGAAAGCGGGAGCAATTAGCTAGAATAGATCAATGCAGAGCATTGTTGACATAGAAATTTGCGAAATACTTACGGATCTGAATGTGGCAAACCCGTTGACTAAACTTCTCTCACAAGCAAAACATGATCACACCTTAGTACTCTTTGGGTGTTAATCACATAGAGATGTGAACTAGATTATTGACTCTAGTAAACCCTTTGAGTGTTGGTCACATAACGATGTGAACTATGGGTGTTAATCACATGATGATGTGAACTATTGGTGTTAAATCACATGGCAATGTGAACTAGATTATTGACTCTAGTGCAAGTGGGAGACTGAAGGAAATATGCCCTAGAGGCAATAATAAAGTTATTATTTATTTCCTCATATCATGATAAATGTTTATTATTCATGCTAGAATTGTATTATCCGGAAACATAATACTTGTGTGAATACATAGACAAACTAAACGTCACTAGTGTGCCTCTACTTGACTAGCTCGTTAATCGAAGATGGTTATGTTTCCTAACCATAGACATGTGTTGTCATTTGATTAACAGGATCACATCATTAGGAGAATGATGTGATTGACATGACCCATTCCATTAGCTTAGCACCCGATCGTTTAGTATATTGCTATTGATTTCTTCATGACTTATACATGTTCCTATGACTATGAGATTATGCAACTCCCGTTTGCCGGAGGAACACTTTGTGTGCTACCAAACGTCACAACGTAACTGGGTGATTATAAAGGAGCTCTATAGGTGTCTCCAAAGGTACATGTTGGGTTGGCGTATTTTGAGATTAGGATTTGTCACTCCGATTGTCGGAGAGGTATCTTTGGGCCCTCTCGGTAATGCACATCACATAAGCCTTACAAGCATTGCAACTAATGATTTAGTTGCGAGATGATGTATTACGAAACGAGTAAAGAGACTTGCCGGTAACGAGATTAAACTAGGTATTGAGATACCGACGATCGAATCTCGGGCAAGTAACATACCGATGACAAAGGGAACAAAGTATGTTGTTATGCGGTCTGACCGATAAAGATCTTCGTAGAATATGTGGGAGCCAATATGAACATCCAGGTTCCGCTATTGGTTATTGTCCGAAGACGTGTCTCAGTCATGTCTACATTGTTCTCGAACCCGTAGGGTCCGCACACTTAACATTACGATGACAGTTTCATGATGAGTTTATATATTTTGATGTACCGAAGTTTGTTCGGAGTCCCGGATGTGATCACGGACATGACGAGGAGTCTCGAAATGGTCGAGACATGAAGATTGATATATTGGACGGCTATATTCGGACACCGGAAGTGTTCCGGGTGATTTCGAAGAAAACCGGAGTGTCGGAGGGTTACCGGACCCCCCCCCCCCGGGAGAAGTAATGGGCTTTATGGGACCTAGTGGAGAGAGAGAGGGGCGGCCAGGGTGGGCCGCGCGCCCCCTCCCCCTCTGGTCCGAATTGGACTAGGAGAGGGGGGCGGCGCCCCCCTTTCCTTCTCCCTCTCCCCCTTCCTTTCCCCCTCCTAGTAGGAGTAGGAAAGAGGGGAGTCCTACTCCTACTAGGAGGAGGACTCCTCCTCCTTGGCGCGCCCCAAGGGCCGGCCGGCCTCCCCCCTTGCTCCTTTATATACGGGGGCAGGGGGGCACCTCTAGACACACAAGTTGATCTTCGTGATCGTTCTCTTAGCCGTGTGCGGTGCCCCCCTCCACCATAATCCTCGATAATATTGTAGCGGTGCTTAGGCGAAGCCCTGCGACGGTAGAACATCAAGATCGTCACCACGCCGTTGTGCTGACGGAACTCTTCCCTGACACTTTGCTGGATCGGAGTCTGGGGATCATCATCGAGCTGAACGTGTGCTAGAACTCGGAGGTGCCGTAGTTTCGGTGCTTGATCGGTCGGGCCGTGAAGACGTATGACTACATCAACCGTGTTGTCATAACGCTTCCGCTGTCGGTCTACGAGGGTACATAGACAACACTCTCCCCTCTCATTGCTATGCATCACCATGATCTTGCGTGTGCATAGGAAATTTTTTGAAATTACTACGTTCCCCAACAACACCTTCGCAAGGACCGCTTCCCCAACGAACGCAAGTCCAAACTTCGGCCACGCGCGGATGGACCCTTCAAGGTGCTCGAATGCTACAACAACAACGCCTACAAGATCGACCTCCCACGCGACAAGTACTCCGTGAGCGACATCTTCAACATCAAAGATCTCTCGCCCTACCATGGTGATGAGGATTTCGATCCGAGGACGGATCTTCCCCAAGGGAGGGGAGATGATGCGGAGCATCCCACGATCATCCCCATGGACGCACCTACACCTCCAATGGCACCACTTGGAGCAATTACAAGAGCCCGAGCCAAGGCTATCAAAGATAAGGTGAACTCACTCCTCTCCGAACTTCCACTTTCTATGCATGAGATATGGCTACTACCTAAGTCTGAGATGTTGTGCATGATTAGGTACCAAGAGGACCCTCCCGAAGATGCACGTGAAGATGTACAAGTCCCCAAGTTCACGGATGAAGAGAACCGACGGAAGGAGTCAAGATCAACTCCCAGGCCCCGGACATCCAGCCCCTGGAAGTGTCTACGGCAGCAAGGAGCCAGCGGCCAAGTCTACAGGGCCTGGACATCCGGCATCCAGCCCAGAAATCCGGTGTCCAGCCCAGACATCCGGCCCCGGCCCGGAAATCCGGCATCCTGCCCGGATATCAGGACTCCACCTATCCAGAAGGCAGCAAGACCACCCCCGCCAGCCCGGACATCCGGCCACCATAGCCCGGACATCCGGCCTTCCACGAACGCCCGGACATCCGGCCCGATGCCCGGACATCCGGCCCCTTCTATCTGCGCACAGTAAAGGGCCGAGGCCCATGTACCCCTTTCACCCCCTAGACTCTAAATACTCTCCCCGTCCCTCTTTCTAGGGTTAGCATTGGTTTAGATCATTTTAGAGATAGAGCATTGCTCATCCACATCGAATCTACTCCACGGGAGAGACCGCAAACCCTCTTCGGAGAAGATCCCTTTGGATTCAAGACCTCCTTGCGGAGAAGAACATCAATACCTCCTCACGGAGAAGACCGGCTACCTTTGTATCATCCTTCGTTGTCCGTGGATCATGTGATCTCTTATGTACCTGAGGATCTAGCACATGTGTGACTATTTTGTGTTGGTTTAGTGATTTTCCCGTGTTTCCTCTCGTGTTTCCCCTCGTTTTCCCCCTTGTGTTCTTCGTGTTCATCGCGGGATCCGCTCCTTTGGTGAAAGACCGGCCGATTAGGGTTCTACCCTACATCATCGAGCGTGAATCATATAGTAGATATGATCAACATAGTGATGTTCACCATTGAAAACTACTCCATCTCACGTGACGATCGGACATGGTTTAGTTGATATGGATCACGTGATCACTTAGATGATTAGAGGGATGTCTGTCTAAGTGGGAGTTCTTAAGTAATATGATTAATTGAACTATAATTTATCATGAACTTAGTACCTGATAGTATTTTGCATGTCTATGTTATTGTAGATAGATGGCCCGTGTTGTTGTTCCGTTGAATTTTAATGCGTTCCTTGAGAAAGCAAAGTTGAAAGATGATGGTAGCAATTACACGAACTGGATCCGTAACTTGAGGATTATCCTCATTTCTACACAAAAGAATTACATCCTGGAAGCACCGCTAGGTGACAAACCCACTGCAGGAGCAACGCCAGATGTTATGAACATCTGGCAAAGCAAAGCTGATGACTACTCGATAGTTCAGTGTGCCATGTTTACGGCTTAGAACCGGGACTTCAATGATGTTTTGAATGGCATGGAGCATATGAGATGTTCCAGGAGTTGAAGTTAATATTTCAAGCAAATGCCCGGAATGAGAGATATGAAGTCTCCAATAAGTTCTACAGCTGTAAGATGGAGGAGAATAGTTCTATCAGTGAGCATATACTCAAAATGTCTGGGTATAACAATCACTTGATTCAACTGGGAGTTAACCTTCTGGATGATAGTGTCATTGACAAAATTCTTCAATCACTGCCACCAAGCTACAAGAGCTTCGTGATGAACTATAATATGCAAGGGATGGATAAGCCAATTCCCGAGCTCTTCGTGATGCTAAAGGTTGCGAAGGTAGAAATCAAGAAGGAGCATCAAGTGTTGATGGCCAACAAGACCACCAGTTTCAAGAAAAAGGGTAAAGGGAAGAAGGGGAACTTCAAGAAGAACATCAAGCCAGTTGCTTCTCAAGTGAAGAAACCCAAGTCTGGACCTAAGCCTGAGACTGAGTGCTTCTACTACAAAGGGACTGGTCACTGGAAGCGGAACTGCCCCAAGTATTTGGCGGATAAGAAGGATGTCAAGGTGAACAAAGGTATATGTCATATACATGTTAGTGATGTGTACCTTACTAATGCTTGCAGTAGCACCTGGGTATTTGATACTGGTTCTGTTGCTAATATCTGCAACTTGAAACAGGGGCTACGGATTAAGCGGAGATTGGCTAAGGACGAGGTGATGATGCACGTGGGAAATGGTTCCAAAGTCGATGTGATCGTGGTCGGCACGCTACCTCTACATCTACCTTCGGGATTAATTTTAGACCTAAATAATTGTTATTTGGTGCCAGCGTTGAGCATGAACATTATATCTGGATCTTGTTTGATGTGAGACGGTTATTCATTTAAATCTGAGAATAATGGTTGCGCTATTTATATGAGTAATATCTTTTATGATCATGCACCCTTGAAGAGTGGTCCATTTTTGATGAATCTCGATAGTAGTGATACACATATTCATAATATTGAAGCTAAAAGATGTAGAGTTGATAATGATAGTGCAACTTATTTGTGGCACTGCTGTTTAGGTCATATTGGTGTAAAGCGCATGAAGAAACTCCATTCTGATGGACTTTTGGAATCACTTGATTATGAATCACTTGGTACTTGCGAACCATGCCTCATGGGCAAGATGACTAAAACATTGTTCTCCGAAACTATGGAGCGAGCAACAGATTTGTTGGAAATCATACATACTGATGTGTGTGGTCCGATGAATGTTCAGGCTCGCGGTGGGTATCGTTATTTTCTCACCTTCACAGATGATTTGAGAAGATATGGGTATATCTACTTGATGAAACATAAGTCTGAAACATTTGAAAAGTTCAAAGAATTTCAGAGTGAAGTGGAAAATCATCGTAACAAGAAAATAAAGTTTCTACGATCTGATCGTGGAGGAGAATATTTGAGTTATGAGTTTGGTCTTCATTTGAAACAATGTGGAATAGTTTCGCAACTCACGCCACCCGGAGCACCACAGCGTAATGGTGTGTCCGAACGTCGTAATCGTACTTTACTAGATATGGTGTGATCTATGATGTCTCTTACTTATTTACCGCTATCGTTTTGGGGTTATGCTTTAGAGACGGTTGCATTCACGTTAAATAGGGCACCATCTAAATCCATTGAGATGACGCCTTATGAATTGTGGTTTGGCAAGAAATCAAAGTTGTCGTTTCTTAAAGTTTGGGGCTGTGATTCTTATGTGAAAAAGCTTCAACCTGATAAGCTCGAACCCAAATCAAAGAAATGTGTCTTCATAGGATACCCAAAGGAGACTGTTGGGTACACCTTCTGTCACAGATCCGAAGGCAAGACATTCATTGCTAAGAATGGATCCTTTCTAGAGAAGGAGTTTCTCTCGAAAGAAGTGAGTGGGAGGAAAGTAGAACTTGATGAGGTAAATGTACCTGCTCCCTTATTGGAAAGTAGTTCATCACAGAAATCTGTTCCTGTGACTCCTATACCAATTAGTGAGGAAGCTAATGATGAAGATCATGTAACTTCAGATCAAGTTACTACCGAACCTCGTAGGTCAACCAGAGTAAGATCCGCACCAGAGTGGTACGGTAATCCTGTTCTGGAAGTCATGTTACTTGACCATGACGAACCTACGAACTATGAGGAAGCGATGATGAGCCCAGATTCCGCAAAATGGCTTGAGGCCATGAAATCTGAGATGGGATCTGTTGGGGATATAGCTACCAGGTATTACCCGCCCAGGAGGGGCCGGGTCAACCCCAATGGCGGGTTACAAACAGAAGCCCAGTAATATTCAAGATTATAGTTATCTAGACTTGTAAAAGTCCTAAGCCCAAGGGCGGCTTAAGGCCCAAATATTGTAAAACGGCATATGTAAAGAAAGGCATATAAAAGAAGTCACCGAGCCGGACACGTTTTATGAGCCGGCCGGGACTCTATAGGCCGCCAGGCGTCAACCCGTGTATATAAGGGGGCGACCTGGCGGCGGCTTAGGACAAGAAACAACCAAATCAATAACCAAGCCGGCGAGTTGAGCCCGTTGGAGATTGAAACTTCAGCAATACCAAACCCAACTAGACGTAGGCTTTTACCTTCGTCGTAAGGGGCCGAACTAGTATAAAAACTCTCTCGTGTCCTTTCTCCCGATTAACCCCTTTAAGCTTCCTAGTGCGATGGCCCTACGACTAAGTACTTGCTCTAGGACATCTGCCGTGTCAACTCCACGACAGTTGGCGCCCACCGTGGGGCCAGCGCATGGTGGATTTGAGTTCTTGAAGGGCAACTTCGAAGGGCTCAAGGGATACGTTGTGGGCAGAATGACCAAGAGTCGTCGCGGCAAGCTCTACATCGACGACGAAGGTGTTGGGGAACGTAGTAATTTCAAAAAAATTCCTACGCACACGCAAGATCATGGTGATGCATAGCAACGAGAGGGGGAGAGTGTGATCTACGTACCCTTGTAGATCGACAACGGAAGCGTTTGGTTGATGTAGTCGTACGTCTCCACGGCCTGACCGATCAAGCATCGAAACTACGGCACCTCCGAGTTCTAGCACACGTTCAGCTCGATGACGATTGTCAGGTGGTAGGTGCGACATATGCCAACGGGTGGCTTATCATTGTGGGAGCCAGTAAGACGTCGCCGGTGCCTGGAAATGGGATGAGGCGAAGACATGCACGCCGGCGAATCTTACCCAGCTTCGGGGCTCTCCATGGAGATAACACCCCTACTGCTACTCTGTGGGGTCTCCGCATGATCACTAGATGGACAAGTAGCTACACAATGCTCCTTGAGCTGTTCGGTGGGAAGAGGAAGAAGGGCACGGCTAGCTTGCATCTTCTCCTTGGGTGGTGTCTAAAACTAGCTGAGGGTTCCAACCCTTTGCATGGGCGTCCCGGGGGGTTTATATAGGCCTACCCCCCGGGGGTACAACGGTAATCCGGCTGGGCGTGGGGCCTAGCCGTCTGTGTCTACACTCGTTGGCTTCAGCGCCGACTGCTGGGGCCCGCCGGCTGGTGGGTCCCGCCGGCTGTCAACTCCTTAGCAATAGGCAGGCCCCACTGCCAAGGGTCTTGTCGGTGGTTGGTTACTGTTGCCTCAACCTGATGACGAGGGCTTCGTCGAGGTAAGCGTGGCTACAGTGCCGCCGTCCGGCGGGCGATCGCTGTAGCCTTACCGCATCTTGTCTCCTTAATGGGGCGTCTCCTTCGAGGGGGGAAGCGAGCCGGCTGCGGGGAGCCGGCCCCGTCTCGGGCCGACTGGGGGAGGCCTGGCCGCCTTCGGGCATCTCTCTGCCCGAAGGGGCCCACCGCCCGTGGGCCGTGCTGGTGGCCCGTCGTGGGTGACATGAGGGTCAACATGGCAACAGTGTCGCGCCGTACGGGTCATGCCCACTCCGTACGGCGCACTGTGCCAGGCGTGCTCCAGGATTCGGGGGTGGCAGGCTTCACTGTAGCCACGCCCCGTCACATCGCCGCTAGGTGGATGCAAACTTTGAGGGTACGGTCTCGACCGCTTTATGGGAGCCGGCTTCTTGGAGTCGGCCTCCTCGCGGCCGGCTTCTCGAAGTCGGCCCTCCCATGGCTTTCTTCATGAGGGCTAAAGTCGGGCCGCCTTCCGAAAGCCGGCCTAGGTGATAGCCAACGAGGGGAAGGCGGCCCCATGTCTTGGATTCTTGAGAGCCGGACGGGCTCGTAATTTTTTCAGAAGGGCCAGGGGAAGCCGGCTAGGCCACCCATGGCTATTTACTCTGACAGTAGTCCCCGAAGCTGATCGAGCTTTGAGGCGGACAAAGGGACGAGAAGCTCGGTCAGCTTCCTACCCCGAAGAGCCGGCTATGCTGGTACGCGCCGTCTTCAGAGAGCTCCGTTTCTCGTAGGCGGGAACGCGGGCCATGTGGCGAGGAGATCCTGCCAATGCATGCGCGCGACAGGACGCCGCCGCAGGCCCGGGCCCGCCACTCGCATGCCTCGGCCCGAACGCTGATCTTCTGCGGCCCAGGTGGACCGCTCGCCTTCCCGTGGCGATTTTATTTCGCCGTTAGGGCGCAATAAACGAGGGACGTGGGGGAGTGGGCACGATCGATCCCCACATTTCCCCACGCCGCGCCTCCTTGACTCCGCCACGCGAGCCTATAAGTAGGGGGAGGGGGAGAGATAGAGGTTTGCACGCTCTCTCTCGCTACGCCCCTTCTCGTCCTCCTTTCTTCCTCTCGTTGCCGCCGCAGCCTCCCGTCTCAGCGCCGTCGCGCCGCCACATCGTCTTGCTCCCATGGCGCTATTGAGCTCGTGGGATGGCTCCAACGTCCATGAGGACCATGTTGAGTTCCTCCGCCAGACTTGGCGCTTGCCCGACGCCAACCTCGTGCGGGTCCGCCTGGCGCCAGAGGCGGAGATCTCGCCGGCACCGGAGGAGGGCGAGCGGGTCGTCTTCCGCTCGCTCTTCATGCGCGGCTTCGGCCTTCCGGCGAGCGGATTCCTGCGCTCCTTCCTCGAGTTCTACAATCTTCAGCCGCATCACCTCACGCCCAATGCGGTGTTGCTGCTGTCGGCCTTCGTCTCGCTCTGCGAAGGTTTCTTGGGGCTGCTCCCCATGCTGGAGCTCTGGGGGGAATTCTTCCAGAGCAAACTCGGCACCGTCGTCGTAGGCGTGCCCGCCCCCTGCGGAGCCTTCATCGCCATGAGGCGGGCGAGCGAGAATAATCCGTTCCCGTCCATCCCCCTGATCCAGTCAGTGAAGATCTGGCAGAAGTCGTACTTCTACGTGAAGAACGTCGCCCAGCAAGGAGACCACGTCAACCTGTCGGCTTACGTAGCCGGCCCGCCGGCTGGGAGGCAGCCCTCATGGAGTTTCCGGTGCAGGTCACTGTATCAGGCCGGGAACACTGCCGTCTCCCGGCTTCGGGTGATGATCCAGTCGGAAGGCCTGAGCGGGGCCGACTTGGTGGCCACCTTTGTGGAGCGCCGGATACTTCCTCTCCAAAGCCGGCCCCACATGATGTGTCAGATGAGCGGCCGCTTCGACCCAAGCCGGCTGAGCACCAGGGAGATGCCTCATGCGGAGGTGTCGTACATGGTAAATCATATCTCCAATTGTAAGCTCACCGAGGACTGGCGATACGGCAAGGTGCCATATTCTCGCGCCAACCCTCCGCCCATGGTAAGCTTTCCTCTCTTTCTTCTTTTTGTTGGTAGCCGGCTTTATGATGGCCGGCTTCTGATCGGTCGGTTCTTCTTAGCAGAACCCCCTTCTTCCGCCGACGACCGGGGCAGCAGGGATAGAACGCCAGTACGTCCCCGACCGCACGGTGGACGACGTCGACGACCTGGATTTGGGGCGGCCGCCATGGAAAATGCCGTCGCGGGGGACGACGCCGAGCCCGGAGGCACATGGCTTACCGCCAGCTTCGAGGACTGGCCGGATGATGCCGAAGCCGAAGTCGCCCCGCGTCGCCAGCCGGTGGCCGACCATCAGGGCGCGGGCTCGTCCACCGCGTCGGCTGCCAGCGGCGGCGCACAGAAGCGTCGGGCCGCGTCAACCCTCTTCGGCAGTCGGCCGAAGAAGTCCAAAGCCTCCACCGCGGCGACCAAACGAGATGAGGCGGCCGCGAAAGCGGCCCGCTTCCGCAAGGCGGTGAAGCAGCCTCAGGCGGTCTCAGCGTAAGTCGTTGATTGCTTGGCCGCATCCTTTTCATCGTTCTCTCCTGCTCGAACATTCTTCCTAATCTTTTCCCGCTCGCTGGACAGGGCGCCGCTTTCCCTTGAGCGGGGTCCGGGCGGCTCCGTAGTTGGGCCGACTGGAGGGTCTTTGGGCTCCCGCCACGTGGACCCCCGCGCTGACCTTAGGGAGGCCACGGAGCGGAACGCCCGTGAGGCGCGGGAGGAGCGTGAGGCGGCGGAAAAAGCGGCCGCCCAGGCGGCGAGGGAGCAGGCTGACGCGGCAGCCAAGGCCCAGGTGGAGGTGGCGATCACGGAAACGGAGGCGGAGGGTTCGCGTAACCAGCCTCCGCTGCTCGCCATTCCCCTCCGAGCCGTGGCCCCTAACCCCCCATTGCCCCTGGTGGAGGAAATCGTCCAAGACCCGCCGCTGATGGAGAGGAGGGAGGACCTCGTGGTCTTCGCGGGGAGAGCGCCGCCGACAGCGCCAACCGGAGTGGGCCAAGGCGGCCAATTGTCAGCGGTGCCAGAGGAGCCGGCCGGGGGTGAGCCAGAGGACGGAGCCGGCTCTGAGGTGCAGCCGGTGACGCGTCAGCGCGCAGGGGGAGGCGCCGCTCCGCCGGAGTCACGCCGAGTCGCGGGCGCTGGCCAGTCGGTGGAGGCTCTGGAGGCGGCCAGCACCACCACGTCCGAGTGGACTTCCAGCGGGGGGACTGGCGAGCTGAATGTGGCGGCTCAAGAGGTCCGGAGCCGGCTTCAAGCTCAGGCCGCCCTGCTGCAGCAGTACACTCAGGAGTTCCTGTCGACGCGGGCCGCCATCCGGGTGAGTCTTTCATTCTTGGCCGCTTTGGTCTCTTGATTTCTTCCGTGGGGGCGCGTCAGCGCACCCACTGGGTGTAGTCCCCGAGATTCGGGCCGACTGCTGAGCAGTCGGGTCGGATCTTTCTTGACGACTACCTTATTTTTGCTTCCTGTCTGAACTTCCAGGAATATCATAACTCCTGTGTTGCCGCCTTCAACTCCCAGGCTCAGGAGTTGGGTCGGAAGACCGACGACCTGGCCAACAGCCGAAGTAAGTGCTTGATCTTATCTGTCTCCTGTGGGGGCGCGTCAGCGCACCCACTGGGTGTAGTCCCCGAGATTTGGGCCGACTGCTGAGCAGTCGGGTCGGATCTTCCTTGACGACTCTTTCCTTATTGGTTTTTTTTGTCTTTCGTGCTTTCAGGGGCCAACGCCGACTTGAGGAGGGAGCTCGGCGAAGCGCAGGCCGCCCTTCGTACCAAGGATGCTGAGTACGCTGCCTTGGTCCAGGAGCGTGACCGCCTGGCCAAGAAGCTGGCTGACCAAGAGAAGAGCCACAAGGCGGCCCTGCAGAAAGCGCAGGATAGCGAGGCCGCCCTGAAGGCAGAGTTTGAGACCGAGGTGGCGAGCTGGGCTGAGACCCGGCGAGCGCTGGACGAAGGCTTCGGCCGCATCGAGGACTTGATTGACGGTAAACCGCCAACCTCACTCCTCTCCTACCCCTTGCTGCCTGGTTTTTGGCCTGACTTGTGCTGCTGCCTATTTTCTTGTGCAGACTACTTTCCCGGCTACTCCGCCTTCGCCGCCCAAACCATCGAGGCCCATCGCGAGGCGCGCCGTCAGGCGGGGGTCAACATCGCGCCGAACGCGAATCGGACGCTTGAGGAGCAGCTCTTGGTTGTCCAAGCGCGGCTGTAGCCGGCTCACCAGATGCTTCGCCGGCTCCAACGTGCCGGGGCGCAGGTGTTGGCCGCCCTCTGGCCCGGCGAGACGATCCCCCGCACCCCAAGCCGGACTGCCGATGGGCTGGAGGTCGCAGTCGGTCGCTTTGAAGCTTGGAAGGCGTCGGCGGCCCGTCTTGGAGCTGGGCAGGCGTTGGAGTTCGTTCGAGTTTGGTACCCAGGGCTGAACCTGGACCAGCTGCGCACTTGGCGGCTGGAGGCCGACGCGGAGCTGGAGGAGGTGCGGCCGGCTATCGCCCAGCGTGCTTCGACGATCGCCGAGTGCACCGACATCAGCATTTTTGCACCTAAAATCAATGATGACGGCGTTGCCCAGCCGGAGGAGTGGTTCGGGCTGAACCCGGCGGTGGGCGAGGACTCAGCAGAGGAGATCGCCTCCAGCGACGAGGGCGAGGATGATGAAGAAGAGGACGGTGAAGACGTCGAGCCGGCTGGTGGAACAACCGGCCGGCCTCAGGCTGACCGTGCCTCCAGCAACGAGGCGCGTGGAAGCACACCCTCTGCGGGAGGTGGTGATCAAACCGAGGTTCGCCAGCCGGCCACTCCTTCAGCCGGCGCAACCGTCTCCGCCGGCCAGCCCGGCTCGTCGGTCGCTCCACCAGCTTGACCTGCCGTCCTTATTTTTCCTGCTTGTTGCCTTTTGAACAATCTTTATTAAGCTTTCGCAGTTCCACCCACTGGGGGTGTATCCAAACTATGTTGAATGCTGGCCTCTTGGAGGTCTTTTATGTAAATATTATTATGTGCATGTTTGGTTTCCATTCGCGTATGCTTTTTATCCTTAGGCTTTTTCCTTTGCCGCCTTCCCTCTTTGGGGAGGCAAGTACTCGAGCTTTCTTGGATTGAAGTGAAGTGAATGGAAACCGGTCGGACGGCTACTTTGGTAGTCGGTAGGTGGTAGGCGGCAAACCGGCTTTCGTTATATTAGTCCGTTAGTCCCTAGCTATTTTTTGTGTGGGCACCTGTTCCTGCCCTTAACTCTTGCCAGCCGGACAGTCGGTTCTTCGAACTACGACTTTTGGCAAGAGAAGGCTTGGGAGCCGGCACATTACTTGTATGACTGTGGGTAGGACTTCTAATATAACTCCAGGCGGCCAGTCCCCGGGCCGACTAGTCGAACCCGGTGCCAGACGGAACAAGTAAATGAGATGACAAGGTCATAAGCATGATACTTTTCATTCATAGACAAAAGATGGCAGTCCCCGAGCTCTCCTCGGGGGCCCTATTGTCTCGTACTTAGTACAAAAGTTAGCGTGATACATACTGCATTTCAGCTGTAAAACCTTCGGAGGAGGTTGGCGTTCCATGGTCGTTCCGACTCCTTGCCGGAGTCGTCTCTCTTTCGTGCCTTCGGCTTCTGCGCGTCGATCAGGTAGTAGGAGTCATTGCCTAAGGCTCTGCTGATGACAAAGGGGCCCTCCCAAGGGGCCGAGAGCTTGTGCTGGCCGGATGTTTGCTGGATCAGCCGAAGCACAAGATTGCCCTCTTGGAAGGATCTTGGCTTGACCTTCCGGCTGTGGTAGCGGCGCAGGCCCTGCTGATAGATGGCGGACCGGCTGAGGGCTAACAGCCGACTTTCTTCCAGCAGGTCGACGCCGTCTTCTCGTGCTTCCTTGGCCTCCGCTTCCGTGTACATGGTTACCCGAGGCGAGTCGAACTCGATGTCAGTTGGGATGAACGCCTCAGCACCATACATGAGGAAGAAAGGGGTGAAGCCGGTTGACTTGTTTGGGGTAGTGCGCAGACTCCAGAGGACAGCCGGCAGCTCATCGAGCCAACAGCCGGCTGAACGCTCCAGTGGTACGACCAGTCGGGGCTTGATGCCGGAGAGGATGAGGCCGTTGGCTCGCTCGACCTAGCCGTTTGACTGCGGGTGGGCGATGGACGCTAAGTCCAGCCGGATACCTTGGGCTGCGCAGAAACGTGCCAAGGCTCCTTTGGCAAAATTCGTGCCATTGTCGGTGATGATGCTGTGTGGCACGCCGTACCGATTTGTTATGTCTGCGATGAATGTCACAGCAGTCGGCCCATTCAGCTTCTTGATCGGCTTTGCCTCAATCCACTTGGTGAATTTGTCCACGGCGATGAGCAAATGCGTCATGCCGCCGCGCGCCATCTTGAATGGGCCCACCATGTCCAGTCCCCAAACGGCGAAGGGCCAGGTGAGGGGAATGGTCTTGAGTGCCGAAGCCGGCATGTGTTGCTTGGAGCTGAAGATTTGGCACCCTTTGCAATATTTAACTAACTCCTTGGCGTCATCCAAAGCAGTCGGCCAAAAGAAACCATGGCGGAAGGCTTTGGCGACGAGTGATCTTGAGGCCGCATGGTGGCCGCATTCTCCTTGGTGGATGTCTCTGAGGATTGCAATGCCCTTCTCTTGCTCGACGCATCGCTGGAGGACTCCAGTGACACTGCGCTTGACGAGCTCTCTGTTGACGATTGTGTATGCTCCGGCTCGGCGTTGGACTTGTCTTGCCTCTACTTCGTCAGCCGGCAGATCTTGGTTTAGTAGGAAGTTGAGGATGGATTGAGCCCATGACGGAGTTGCGACTTCTTCTATTGCCAAAATGGCTACTGCCACCAGGGTGGGCGGGCTAGGTGGTGAAATGCTGGAGTCGACCGCCGGCTGTTGTGCTGGTGCAGTCCCCGGGCCGGCTACTGCAGTCCCCGAGCCGGGTGTGGCGGTCCCCGAGCCGGTTGCCGAAGTCCCCGGGCCGATTACTAAAGTCCCGGGGTCGCCTGCTTGGTTCTTCGAGCCAGACCCGGCCGCGTCGGGGTCAGGTGGTACGAAGATGGAATCGGACTCTGGAGACGGCTTGATGGACGGCTTGAGGAGGCGTTGTAGAGCGACGCCGGTTGGTGTTGCTTGCCGAGTGGAGCCTATTCGAGCCAGGGCATCGGCTGGCTCATTGTCGGCTCGCGGTACGTGGAGGAACTCGCATCCTTCAAAATATCTGCTGAGTTGTTGAACCAGGAAGCGGTAGCTCGCCATATTTGCGTCCTTGGCATCCAAGTCGCCGGATGATTGCTGGACCACCAAGTCCGAGTCGCCATAACATAGGATCCGGCGAATGCCGAGTTCTTTGGCAAGCCGAAGCCTGTGTATGAGCGCCTCGTACTCGGCCACGTTGTTGGAGGCGGCAAAGTGAATTTGCAGCGTGTATCTGAGCTTGTCGCCTTTGGGAGAGGTAAGGACGACGCCGGCTCCCAAGCCGGTGCGCATCTTGGACCCGTCAAGGTGCATGCGCCAATGGGTGGAGTCGGGAGCCGGCGGCAGGTACTGGGTCTCGGCCCAGTCGACGAGGAAGTCGGCCAGTGCTTGGGACTTGATGGCAGTGCGGGGCTGGTAGAAGATTGTGTAAGGGGCCAGCTCGATGGCCCATTTCGCCACCCGGCCGGATGCGTCCCGGCTGCCTATGATCTCGGCCAGCGGGGCGGTGCATACGACCGTGATGGGATGCTCTTGGAAGTAGGGCTTCAGCTTCTTGGCGGTGAAGTACACGCCGTAACACATCTTCTGGTAGTGCGGGTAGTTCTGCTTTGAAGCGGACAACACCTCGCTCAAGTGATACACCGGCCTCTGGACCGGCTGGGCTCGGCCTTCTTCTGGGCGTTGGACTACGATGACGGTGCTGACCACCCGGCTGGTTGCGGCAATGTAAAGGAGCATGGGCTCTTTCTCAGTCAGCGCCGCTAGGACGGGCGGCGTGGCCAGCATCTTCTTTAGCTCGTGAAAAGCTTGGTCGGCCTGGTCGTTCCACTCGAAGTGAGTGCTCTTCTTCATGAGGCGGTAAAGGGGGAGAGCTTTCTCTCCGAGCCGGCTGATGAAGCGGTTCAAGGAGGCCAAGCATCCGGTGAACTTTTGGATGTCTCGAAGCTTGGTGGGGATCGCCATTCTCTCGATGGCCTTGATCTTCACCGGGTTGCATTCGATGCCGCGTTCGGAGACCAGGAAGCCTAGGAGCTGGCCGGCTGGCACTCCGAACACGCATTTCTCAGGGTTGAGCTTGATTTGGAACCGGCGTAGGTTCTCAAATGTTTCTTTGAGGTGCAAGGTGCCGCGCTTCTCCGTCTTCACCAGAATGTCGTCTACGTAGACGTGGGCATTCCTGCCGAGTTGCTTGAGGAGGCACTTCTGCATGCAACGCTGAAAAGTGGCACCGGCATTTCTTAATCCGAATGTCATAGTCAGGTAGCAGAAGGCTCCAAATGGCGTGATGAAGGCGGTCTTCAGGCGGTCGTCCGGATCTAGCTTTATCTGGTGATATCCTGAGTAAGCATCCAAGAAACTCAACAGCTCGCATCCGGTCGTGGAGTCTATCACTTGGTCAATCCTCGGCAGGGCAAAGGGATCTTTAGGGCAGGCCTTGTTGAGGCTCGTGTAGTCTATACACATGCGCCACTTGTTGTTCTTCTTTAGCACGAGGACCGGGTTGGCGAGCCACTCTGGAAAGAAAACTTCCATAATGAAGCCGGCTGCAAGAAGTCGGGCTATCTCCTCCCCTACAATCCTTCTCTTTTCCTCTGATAGTCGGCGGAGGGGCTGCTTGACTGGTTTCGCGTCTTTTCGGACGTGTAGTTTGTGCTCGGCGAATTCCTTCGGAACACCCGGCATGTCCTTGGGGACCATGCAAAGATGTCCCGATTCTCACGGAGGAAATCGGCGAGCTCGCCTTCCTATTTGCTGTTCAGGCTTGCCCCGATGACGGCAAACCTCTCGGGGTGCTCGGGGTCAAGGGGTATCTTCTTGGTCTCCTTGGCCGGCTGGAAAGATCCTTGAGCATCATGCTCCTTGGGATCGGGGGACACGGCCGACTGCTTGCCGGCTATGGCCACGACTCGGTCCAACATCTTCTTTTCTTCGGCAATCACAAGGGACTCGGCCAGCCGGCTGCTGGCTGCTGCACACTCAGAGGACTTCTTGTAATCGCCGGCTATGGTGATGACGCCTTTGGTGCTTGGTATCTTCATCTTGAGGTATGCATGGTGGGGGACTGCCATGAATTTGGCCAAGGCAGGTCGGCCAAGCAATGCATGGTAAGGGCTCTCCAGGTCCACCACTTCAAACCAGATCGCTTCCCGGCGGAAATGCTCCTTGTCCCCAAAAAGTACATCAATCTTGATCTTGCCAATGGGGGCGCAGGACAGGCCGGGTACGATGCCATGGAACACTGTCTGAGTAGGCATGAGTTGCTTTGTCTTGACGTTTAGCTTCTCCAGGGTGTCACGGTACAGGATGTTGATGCTGCTCCCGCCGTCTATCAGCACGCGGGAGAAGCGGGCAGGGCGTCTGTCCGTCGCGAGGGTGGCTTCCAGGACCAACGCATAAGAGCCGGGAGACGGCATCACCTCTGGATGGTCGGCCCGGCTCCAGCTGATGGGTTTTTCTGACCAATGCATGTGTCCGGCGGGGTTGGCAGCGACCACGTTGACTTCCTGGTGCTCTCGGCGCTTGCCGCGTCGGTCTTCGAGCTGGCTTGTAAAGACGATGTAGGTTGCTTGCTCGTCGGGGAACTCGTCGTACACGGCTCCGACTGCGGGCCGAGCGGCCGGAGGCGGCGGAGCCGGCAGGCGGAGGCGGCGCGAGCCCTTCGCCTTTGGAGATTCGGGTGAGCCAATGGCACTTCCGGGTTGTGTGGTTGGACGGCTTCGCGCCGCTGTGGAACTTGCACGGAGCGTCGAGAGTTTGCTCGTAGGAGAAAGCCGGCTGCCAATCCGGCCGGCCGCCCTTGGGCTTCTTGGGCGCGGGCCGCCCTTCGGGCGGTACGTCTTCAACTATGGCCACCTGCCGACTGGCGGGAGGCGGCACGGGGCCCTTGCGCTTGTGGTCGTTCGGGTGTGGGCGTCGGCCGGAATCCCCAGCCGGCGTCTTGGGCGCCGGGTTGAGTACTTTTCCGGACGCGTCGACCCGAAGCTCGGTCTTCATTGAGGAGTCGGCGGTGGCGTACTTGTCCGCTATGTCCAGAAGCTCGTCGAGGGTAATCGGCTCGTCGCAGAGGAGCTTGTGCTTGAGGAGGGTACCTTCTCGGCACCCGGCAGTGAAGTATTCTATGGCTTGCACCTCGTGCACCCCTTCGCAAGAGTTGCGGAGCTCGGCCCAACGCGTGAGGTAGTCGCGAGTTGACTCGACGGGGCCTTGTACGGACAAGGAGAGCTGTCTGGGCTTGGGAGCCCGCTTGTAGGTGCTGGTGAAGTTGCGGACGAAGGCTTCTGTGAAGTCTAGCCAGCTGTTGATGTTGCATGGTTTGAGGCTGTTGAGCCAGGTCCGCGCCGTGCCTTGCAGCATGAGGGGCACGTACTTCACGGCAACACGCCGGTTGCCGTTGGCTATGCTAACCGCTGTGGAGTAGTCGATCAACCAATCTTCCGGCTTCACGGAGCCGTTGTACTTGGGCGTGTCTCTTGGGAGCGAGAACCCTTTGGGGAAGGGCTCGTCGCGGATGTGGGGGCCGAAGCAAGGCGGACCGACATCGTCTTCTTCTTCCAGCGCCAGGGATCGCGCCAGGCGGTTGATCCGATGGCGGGCGTCGTTCTCGCCGACTCCTTCACGGCGACCTAGTCGGCCGCTGAGAGTCGGGTGCGCCACTGGCGGCGGGGTAGGATATCTCTCTCCACGGGGTCGAGGCGGAGGCGGGTTGTCCCGCCATTCCATGGCTCGGGGATGGCCGTCCGCGTCTCGCTCGATGGAGATTCGGGTCCAGCTTCGGCAGGCCGCCGGCTCTTTCTCGCGCCGCGCGCGAGTGTTGCTCGTAGTCAGTGTCCGGGACGTCGCGCCGTGATCTCGGCGCGGGGGAGGGATTCCCGCGCGGGCGTCGGCTTCGTGCCGCTGCACGGCTGCATCGATCAGCTGCTGGATGCATCGGGTCATGTGGGGGAGTTCTTCGGCCCCCAGTCTGTCTAGCTCGTCTACGGCCGCCTGGGCGGCGCGCAGGTTCTCGAGTGGAGTGGCGTAGACTGGGCGGTCGACTCCTAACGTGTCGGCAACGACAGCGCCGCGCTGTCTGACAATGCCGACCCGGCTGGGCCCGCCTGGGGGCGGCGTGCCAAAGGTGGCGCGGTTGGCCTCGCGTCGGTGGGCCTCAGCGAGGCATCTAATGGAAACCAATTTCTGGCCTTCCGCGAGGAGGGCGAGGCGGCGAGCCTCCAGTGCTTCAGCGTCAGCGTCGGCCGGAAGGGGGATGGACAAGTCGTGGACCACCGCGTGTGGGGCATCGTGGGCGCTCTCGTCAGCAGCGCCGTCGTGGCCGATGACCATCACCTCGGTGGTGACAGCGTCGCAGCCATCGGCTCGGGGAAGCGGGTCGTTGTAGATCGTGACGTTGGTGGGGAAGGTGTCGAACGAGGCCGTGTCGGAGTCGACAGGCATCGGGTCGGTGGAGCCAACCGACTCCAAGTCCACAGCAGGCTCGCCGGAGACATGGAGCCGGCCGAGAAGGTTGACGAGGTGGTCGGTGCCCGCATCGGAGGCGAGCTCGTCGGAGATGAGGGTCTTGTCGAGGAGATCAGCGAGGCTGCTCGCTGCGCAGGCGTTGGTGACGCCTTGCAGCGCGTCGTGGCAAGCGCCATCGGGCGTGCCGGGCTGGCTACGCTCGCGGGGGAGGAAGAGGGTTCCCGTCCAGAACAGGTCTCCGGACGACGGTGCACCTGGCCCCACGGTGGGCGCCAAATGTCGGGTGGTAGGTGCGACATATGCCAACGGGTGGCTTATCATTGTGGGAGCCAGTAAGACGTCGCCGGTGCCTGGAAACGGGATGAGGCGAAGACATGCACGCCGGCGAATCTTACCCAGCTTCGGGGCTCTCCGTGGAGATAACACCCCTACTGCTGCTCTGCGGGGTCTCCGCATGATCACTAGATGGACAAGTAGCTACACAATGCTCCTTGAGTTGTTCAGTGGGAAGAGGAAGAAGGGCACGGCTAGCTTGCTTCTTCTCCTTGGGTGGTGTCTAAAACTAGCTGAGGGTTCCAACCCTTTGCATGGGCGTCCCGGGGGGTTTATATAGGCCTACCCCCCGGGGGTACAACAGTAATCCGGCTGGGCGTGGGGCCCAGCCGTCTGTGTCTACACTCGCCGGCTTCTGCGCTGACTGCTGGGGCCCGCCGGCTGGTGGGTCCCGCCGGCTACCAACTCCTTGGCAACAGGCAGGCCCCACTGCCAAGGGTCTTTTCGGTGGCTGGTTACTGTTGCCTCAACCTGATGACGAGGGCTTTGTCGAGGTAAGCGTGGCTACAGTGCCACCGTCCGGCGGGCGATCGCTGTAGCCTTACCGCGTCTTGTCTCCTTAATGGGGCGTCTCCTTCGAGGGGGGAAGCGAGCCGGCTGCGGGGAGCCGGCCCCGTCTCGGGCCGACTGGGGGAGGCCTGGCCGCCTTCGGGCATCTCTCTGCCCGAAGGGGCCCACCGCCCGTGGGCCGTGCTGGCGGCCCGTCGTGGGTGACATCAGGGTCAACATGGCAATAGTGCCGCGCCGGACGGGTCATGCCCACTCCGTACGGCGCACTGTGCCAGGCGTGCTCCGGGATTCGGGGGTGGCAGGCTTCACTGTAGCCACGCCCCGTCACATCGCCGCTAGGTGGATGCAAACTTTGAGGGTACGGTCTCGACCGCTTTATGGGAGCCGGCTTCTTGGAGTCGGCCTCCACGCGGCCGGCTTCTCGAAGTCGGCCCTCCCATGGCTTTCTTCATGAGGGCTAAAGTCGGGCAGCCTTCCGAAAGCCGGCCTGGGTGATAGCCAGCGAGGGGAAGGCGGCCCCATGTCTTGGATTCTTGAGAGCCGGACGGGCTCGTAATTTTTTCAGAAGGGCCAGGGCAAGCCGGCTAGGCCACCCATGGCTATTTACTCCGACAACGATCCCCGGACTCCGATCCAGCAAAGTGTCGGGGAAGAGTTCCGTCAGCACGACGGCGTGGTGACGATCTTGATGTACTACCGTCGCAGGGCTTCGCCTAAGCACCGCTACAATATTATCGAGGACTATGGTGGAAGGGGGCACCGCACACGGCTAAGAATATGATCACGTGGATCAACTTGTGTCTATGGGGTGCCTCTTGCCTCCGTATATAAAGGATCCAAGGGGGGGTGCGGCCGGCCCTAGTAGGAGGCGCGCAGGAGGAGTCCTACTCCTACCGGGAGTAGGACTCCCCTCCCTTTCCTTGTCCAACTAGGAGAGGGGGAAGGAAGGGAGAGAGGAGAGGGGGGCGCCGCCCCTTCCTCCTTGTCCAATTCGGACTAGGGGGAGAGGGGGCGCGCGGCCTGCCCTGGCAGCCCCTCCTCTTCTCCACTTTAGGCCCATGAGGCCCATTAACCCCCCGGGGGGTTCCGGTAACCCCCCGGTGCTCCGGTTTTATCCGAAACTTCCCTGGAACACTTCCGGTGTCCGAATATAGCCGTCCAATATATCAATCTTTATGTCTAGACCATTTCGAGACTCCTCGTCATGTCCGTGATCTCATCCGGGACTCCGAACTAACTTCGGTACATCAAAACTCATAAACTCATAATATAACTGTCATCGAAACCTTAAGCGTGCGGACCCTACGGGTTCGAGAATAATGTAGACATGACCGAGACACGTCTCCGGTCAATAACCAATAGCGGAACCTGGATGCTCATATTGGCTCCTACATATTCTACGAAGATCTTTATCGGTCAGACCGCATAACAACATACGTTGTTCCCTTTGTCATCGGTATGTTACTTGCCCGAGATTCGATCGTAGGTATCTCAATACCTAGTTCAATCTCGTTACCGGCAAGTCTCTTTACTCATTCCGTAATACATCATCTCGCAACTAACTCATTAGTTGCAATGCTTGCAAGGCTTATGTGATGTGCATTACCGAGAGGGCCCAGAGATACCTCTCCGACAATCGGAGTGACAAATCCTAATCTCGAAATACGCCAACCCAACATGTACCTTTGGAGACACCTGTAGAGTACCTTTATAATCACACATTTACGTTGTGATGTTTGGTAGCACACAAAGTGTTCCTCCAGCAAACGGGAGTTGCATAATCTCATAGTCATAGGAACATGTATAAGTCATGAAGAAAGCAATAGCAACATACTAAACGATCGGGTGCTAAGCTAATGGAATGGGTCATGTCAATCAGATCATTCACCTAATGATGTGATCCCGTTAATCAAATAACAACTCTTTGTCCATGGTTAGGAAACATAACCATCTTTGATTAGCGAGCTAGTCAAGTAGAGGCATACTAGTGACACTCTGTTTGTCTATGTATTCACACATGTATTATGTTTCCGGTTAATACAATTCTAGCATGAATAATAAACATTTATCATGATATAAGGAAATAAATAATAACTTTATTATTGCCTCTAGGGCATATTTCCTTCAGTCTCCCACTTGCACTAGAGTCAATAATCTAGTTCACATCGCCATGTGATTCAACACTAAGAGTTCACATCACCATGTGATTAACACCCATAGTTCACATCGTCATGTGACCTATACCCAAAGGGTTTACTAGAGTCAATAATCTAGTTCACATTATTTATGTGATTAACACCCAAAGAGTACTAAGGTGTGATCATGTTTTGCTTGTGAGATAATTTTAATCAACGGGTCTGTCACATACAGATTCGTAAGTATTTCGCGAATTCTATGTCTACAATGCTATGCACGGAGCTACTCTAGCTAATTGCTCCCACTTTCAATATGTATCTAGATCGAGACTTAGAGTCATCCAGATCTATGTCAAAACTTGCATCGACGTAACTTTTTACGACGAACCTTTTGTCACCTCCATAATCGAGAAATATTTCCTTATTCCACTAAGGATAATTTTGACCAATGTCCAGTGATCTACTCTTAGATCATTATTGTACTCCCTTGCTTAACAGAGTGTAGGGTATACAATAGATCTGGTACACATCATGGAATACTTTATAGAACCTATGGCTGAGGCATAGGGAATGACTTTCATTCTCTCTCTATCTTCTGCCGTGGTCGGGCTTTGAGTCTTACTCAATTTCATACCTTGTAACACAGCCAAGAACTCTTTCTTTGACTGTTCCATTTTTGAACTACTTCAAAATATTGTCAAGGTATGTACTCATTGAAAAAACTTATCAAGCGTCTTGATCTATCTCTATAGATTTTGATGCTTAATATGTAAGCAGCTTCACCGAGGTCTTTCTTTGAAAAACTTTTTAAGAACACTCATTTATGCTTTGCAGATTAATTCTACATTATTTCCGATCAACAATATGTCATTCACATATACTTATCAGAAATGTTGTAGTGCTCCCACTCACTTTCTTGTAAATACAGGCTTCATCGCAAGTCTGTATAAAACTATATGCTTTGATCAACTTATCAAAGCGTATATTCCAACTCCGAGATGCTTGCACCAGTCCATAGATGGATCGCTGGAGCTTGCATATTTTGTTAGCACCTTTAGGATTGACAAAACCTTCTGGTTGTATCATATACAACTCTTCTTTAATAAATCTATTCAGGAATGCAGTTTTGTTTATCCATTTGCCAGATTTCATAAAATGCGGCAATTGCTAACATGATTCGGACAGACTTAAGCATAGATACGAGTGAGAAACTCTCATCGTAGTCAACACCTTGAACTTGTCGAAAACCTTTTGCGAAAATTCTAGCGTTGTAGATAGTAACACTACTATCAGTGTCTGTCTTCCTCTTGAAGATCCATTTATTCTCAATTGCTTGCCGATTAGTGGGAAAGTCAACCAAAGTCCATACTTTGTTCTCATACATGGATCCCATCTCAGATTTCATGGCTTCAAGCCATTTTGCGGAATCTGGGCTCACCATCGCTTCTTCATAGTTCGTAGGTTCGTCATGGTCAAGTAGCATGACCTCCAGAACAGGATTACCGTACCACTCTGGCGCGGATCTCACTCTGGTTGATCTCGAGGTTCAGTAGTATCTTGTTCTGAAGTTTTATGATCATCATCATTAGCTTCCTCACTAACTGGTGTAGGTGTCACAGAAACAGGTTTTTGTGATGCACTACTTTCCAATAAGGGAGTAGGTACAGTTACCTCATCAAGTTCTACTTTCCTCCCACTCACTTCTTTCGAGAGAACCTCCTTCTCTAGAAAGGATCCATTCTTAGCAACGAATGTCTTGCCTTCGGATCTGTGATAGAAGGTGTACCCAACAGTAACTTTTGGGGTATCCTATGAAGACACACTTTTCCGATTTGGGTTTGAGCTTATCAGGATGAAACTTTTTCACATTGCAACCCCAAACTTTAAGAAATGACAACTTTGGTTTCTTGCCAAACCACAGTTCATACGGTGTCGTCTCAACAGATTTAGATGGTGCCCTTTTAACGTGAATGCGGCTGTCTCTAATGCATAACCCCAAAACGATAGTGGTAGATCGGTAAGAGACATCATAGATTGCACTATATCCAATAAAGTACGGTTATGACGTTCGGACACACCATTATGCTGATGTTCCACATTGTTTTAATTGAAGACCAAACTCGTAACTCAAATATTTGTCTCCGTGATCAGATCATAGAAACTTTATTTTCTTGTCACGATGATTTTCCACTTCACTCTGAAATTCTTTGAACTTTTCAAATGTTTCAGACTTATGTCTCATCAAGTAGATATACCCATATCTGCTCAAATCATCTGTGAAATTCAGAAAATAACGATACTTGCCGTGAGCTTTAACACTCATCGGACCGCATACATCAGTATGTATTATTTCCAATAAGTCAGTTGCTTGCTCCGGAGAATGGAGTCTTAGTCATCTTGCCCATGAGGCATGGTTCGCAAGCATCAAGTGATTCATAATCAAGTGATTCCAAAATCCCATCAGCATGGAGTTTCTTCATGCGCTTTACACTAATATAACCTAAATGGCAGTGCTACAAATAAGTTGCACTATCATTATTAACTTTGCATCTTTTGGCTTCAATATTATGAATACGTGTATCACTACAATCGAGATCCAACAAACCATTTTCGTTGGTGTGTATAACCATAGAAGGTTTTATTCATGTAAACAGAACAACAATTGTTCTCTAACTTAAATGAATAACTGTATTGCAATAAACATGATCAAATCATATTCATGCTCAACGCAAACACCAAATAACACTTATTTAGGTTCAACACTAATCTCGAAAGTATAGGGAGTCTGCGATGATGATCATATCAATCTTGGAACCACTTCCAACACACATCATCACTTCACCCTTAACTAGTCTCTGTTTATTCTGCAACTCCCATTTCGAGTTACTAATCTTAGCAACTGAACTAGTATCAAATACTGAGGGGTTGCTATAAACACTAGTAAAGTACACATCAATAACATGTATATCAAATATACTTATGTTCACTTTGCCATCCTTCTTATCTGCCAATCACTTGGGGTAGTTCCGCTTCCAGTGACCAGTCCCTTTGCAGTAGAAACACTTAGTCTCAGGCTTAGGACCAGACTTGGGCTTCTTCACTTGAGCAGCAACTTGCTTGATGTTCTTCTTGAAGTTCCCCTTCTTCCCTCTGCCCTTTTCTTGAAACTAGTGGTCTTGTCTACCATCGACACTTGATGTTTTTCTCGATTTCTACCTTCGTCAATTTCCGCATTACGAAGAGCTTGGGAATCGTTTCCGTTATCCCTTGCATATCATAGTTCATCACGAAGTTCTACTAACTTGGTGATGGTGACTAGAGAATTCTGTCAATCACTATCTTATCTGGAGGATTAACTCCCACTTGATTCAAGCGATTGTAGTACTCAGACAATCTGAGCACATGCTCACTAGTTGAGCGATTCTCCTCCATCTTTTAGCTATAGAACTTGTTGGAGACTTCATATGTCTCAACTCGGGTATTTGCTTGAAATATTAACTTCAACTCCTGGAACATCTCATATGCTCCATGACGTTCAAAACGTTTTTGAAGTCCCGATTCTAAGTCATTAAGCATGGTGCACTAAACTATCAAGTAGTCATCATATTGAGCTAGCCAAACGTTCATAACGTCTACATCTGCTCCTGCAATAGGTCCGTCACCTAGCGGTGCATCAAGGACATAATTCTTCTGTGCAGCAATGAGGATAAACCTCAGATCACGGATCCAATCTGCATCATTGCTACTAACATCTTTCAACATAATTTTCTCTAGGAACATATCAAAATAAACACAGGGAAGCAACAACGCGAGCTATTGATCTACAACATAATTTGCAAAATACTACCAGGACTAAGTTCATGATAAATTTAAGTTCAATTAATCATATTACTTAAGAACTCCCACTTAGATAGACATCCCTCTAATCCTCTAAGTGATTACGTGATCCAAATCAACTAAACCATGTCCGATCATCACGTGAGATGGAGTAGTTTCATTGGTGAACATCGCTATGTTGATCATATCTGCTATATGATTCACGCTTGACCTTTCGGTCTCCGTGTTTCGAGGCCATATCTGTATATGCTTGGCTCGTCAAGTATAACCTGAGTATTCTGCGTGTGCAACTGTTTTGCACCCATTGTATTTGAACGTAGAGCCTATCACACCCGATCATCACGTGGTGTCTCAGCACGAAGAACTTTCGCAACGGTGCATACTCAGGGAGAACACTTCTTGATAATTAGTGAGAGATCATCTTATAATGCTACCGTCAATCAAAGCAAGATAAGATGCATAAAAGATAAACATCACATGCAATCAATATAAGTGATATGATATGGCCACCATCATCTTGTGCTTGTGATCTCCATCTTCGAAGCACCGTCATGATCACCATCGTCACCGGCGCGACACCTTGATCTCCATCGTAGCATCGTTATCATCTCGCCAATCTTATGCTTCCACGACTATCGCTACCGCTTAGTGATAAACTAAAGCATTACAGCGCGATTGCATTGCATACAATAAAGCGACAACCATATGGCTCCTGCCAGTTGCCGATAACTCGGTTACAAAACATGATCATCTCATACAATAAAATTTAGCATCATGTCTTGACCATATCACATCACAACATGCCCTGCAAAAATAAGTTAGACGTCCTCTACTTTGTTGTTGCAAGTTTTACGTGGCTGCTACGGGCTTAAGCAAGAACCAATCTTACCTACGCATCAAAACCACAACGATAGTTTGTCAAGTTGGTGCTGTTTTAACCTTCGCAAGGACCGGGCGTAGCCACACTCAATTCAACTAAAGTTGGAGAAACTGTCACCCGCAAGCCACCTATGTGCAAAGCACGTCGGGAGAACCGGTCTCGCGTAAGCATACGCGTAATGTCGGCCCGGGCCGCTTCGTCCAACAATACCGCCGAACCAAAGTATGACATGCTGGTAAGCAGTATGACTTATATCGCCCACAACTCACTTGTGTTCTACTCGTGCATATAACATCAACATATAAAACCTAGGCTCGGATGCCACTGTTGGGGAACGTAGTAATTTCAAAAAAATTCCTACGCACACGCAAGATCATGGTGATGCATAGCAACGAGAGGGGGAGAGTGTGATCTACGTACCCTTGTAGATCGACAACGGAAGCGTTTGGTTGATGTAGTCGTACGTATCCACGGCCCGACCGATCAAGCACCGAAACTACGGCACCTCCGAGTTCTAGCACACGTTCAGCTCGATGACGGACGATCCCCGGACTCCGATCCAGCAAAGTGTCGGGGAAGAGTTCCGTCAGCACGACGGCGTGGTGACGATCTTGATGTACTACCGTCGCAGGGCTTCGCCTAAGCACCGCTACAATATTATCGAGGACTATGGTGGAAGGGGGCACCGCACACGGCTAAGAATATGATCACGTGGATCAACTTGTGTCTAGGGTGCCCTGCCTCCGTATATAAAGGATCCAAGGGGGGGGGGTGCGGCCGGCCCTAGTAGGAGGCGCGCAGGAGGAGTCCTACTCCTACCGGGAGTAGGACTCCCCTCCCTTTCCTTGTCCAATAGGAGAGGGGGAAGGAAGGGAGAGAGAGGGGGGGCGCCGCCCCTCCCTCCTTGTCCAATTCGGACTAGGGGGAGAGGGGGCGCGCGGCCTGCCCTGGCAGCCCCTCCTCTTCTCCACTTTAGGCCCATGAGGCCCATTAACCCCCCGGGGGGTTCCGGTAACCCCCCGGTGCTCCGGTTTTATCCGAAACTTCCCCGGAACACTTCCGGTGTCCGAATATAGCCGTCCAATATATCAATCTTTATGTCTCGACCATTTCGAGACTCCTCGTCATGTCCGTGATCACATCCGGGACTCCGAACTAACTTCGGTACATCAAAACTCATAAACTCATAATATAACTGTCATCGAAACCTTAAGCGTGCGGACCCTACGGGTTCGAGAACAATGTAGACATGACCGAGACACGTCTCCGGTCAATAACCAATAGCGGAACCTGGATGCTCATATTGGCTCCTACATATTCTACGAAGATCTTTATCGGTCAGACCGCATAACAACATACGTTGTTCCCTTTGTCATCGGTATGTTACTTGCCCGAGATTCGATCGTCGGTATCTCAATACCTAGTTCAATCTCGTTACCGGCAAGTCTCTTTACTCGTTCCGTAATACATCATCTCGCAACTAACTCATTAGTTGCAATGCTTGCAAGGCTTATGTGATGTGCATTACCGAGAGGGCCCAGAGATACCTCTCCGACAATCGGAGTGACAAATCCTAATCTCGAAATACGCCAACCCAACATGTACCTTTGGAGACACCTGTAGAGCACCTTTATAATCACCCATTTACGTTGTGACGTTTGGTAGCACACAAAGTGTTCCTCCGGCAAACGGGAGTTGCATAATCTCATAGTCATAGGAACATGTATAAGTCATGAAGAAAGCAATAGCAACATACTAAACGATCGGGTGCTAAGCTAATGGAATGGGTCATGTCAATCAGATCATTCACCTAATGATGTGATCCCGTTAATCAAATAACAACTCTTTGTCCATGGTTAGGAAACATAACCATCTTTGATTAACGAGCTAGTCAAGTAGAGGCATACTAGTGACACTCTGTTTGTCTATGTATTCACACATGTATTATGTTTCCGGTTAATACAATTCTTCTAGCATGAATAATAAACATTTATCATGATATAAGGAAATAAATAATAACTTTATTATTGCCTCTAGGGCATATTTCCTTCAGAATGCTAGGGCCCCGAGGCCGGCTCAATCGAGTATGGGTACCGGGTCCCCTTCGGCGGAATTCACGTCTTCATCGGCCAGATCGGCGAGTCAGGCCCTGAGCCGGACGTCCACACCAACCTCATCGAAACGGCTCAGCGCGCCAGGACCACCCGTGATCAATCTATCATGAAACATGCCTTCGTAGGCTGCATCCACGGCGGTGAATACTCCGAAGGATCGGTGGAAGGCGGGGAGATGGCCATCTGCTCTGATACTGCATCATAAATAGGTGAGACGGACTCGTTGTACCAGCTGCAAGACGGCATGCTCAGGGGTTGTTCCAATGGCAGCAGTATTCCGGACCCCCTTGAGCCGCCGAATTGGGCCGGAGTCTTCATGGCGAGGATGCAGCCCGGGCAGAACTCTACCGTAGCGGCAGCAGCCGGGTCAGGAGACCCCACGCCCCGCGGCTCAGATTCTAATGGACCTCATGGATAGGCTGACAACTCTGTTAACCGTCATGGTAGAGCCGACGGATAAAACCCAGCACGACGCAGAAGTGGCACGCGTGCGGGAGGAGATGGTGCAAGCTAAGGAAAATCTAGCCGCAGAGGAAACCCGGATGGCAGCAGAACGAGCAGCTCTGGATGCTCGTGCTCAGTAGCTTCAAGCAGAAACTTTCTGGCTCTCGGTGGATCTTAACGCATCAAACGAGTTCATGAGGAGGAGGCATCAGAAAACTCAATCGCGTCTACCTTTAACGCTGGATCCCAGGAACCTGTTCCATACACCCGGGGCTGGGGGGAGCAATCCGCCGAAGGAAAACCGGGTCACGACACCCGGTGCACCAGTTCAGCCACGCGCCATGGAGCCACCTCGTATAAATACAGCTCCTCCTCGTTATGTGTCAACACCTCCGGGTCACTTCTCCAACCCTCTGGAAAACCTCTTCGCAGCGTCGGCTCGTTTGGCGGCTCTCCCAATGGAAGCGACTCGCCAGCAGCAATTGAAACTCGGAGGGTAAGAGAACTACTTCAGACAGCCCTGGCCCAGCAGGATGCATACTCCTACAGTCGAGACAGGATTCATTCAACTCCTCGCCCAAGCCGGAGCCCGAGTTACAGTAGGCACATGGAGTTTGCAGAGATGTCAAGTAATGCTCAACGCCACAACCGGCGATATAGGCATGAGCCGGTGCAGGCTAGAGCCCTTAACTTGGCGGATCAATAGAGGATTCGTTAAGAGGCGGAACGAGCTGCTCAAATAGCGGCAGAGCAGGCGGCTCATCAAACCTTTCCGGTTTACCCAGCAACCTCGGTTGAGGAAGGAGTGGCCACAAGAACCGGAGGCGTGCCTTGCTTGGTACCGGCCATACGCAATGAGCGGTTGCCAAAGGATTTCAAGGGGCCTCGTAAGGTGCCTAATTACACAGCTGATCTACAGCCGGGGGCTTGGATTGAGAGTTATGAGATGGCTATGGAACTATTGGAGGTTAGCGACGCTGCAATGGCCAAGTATTTTACCATGATGTTGGATGGAACAGCTCAGACTTGGTTGAAGGGATTGCCACCCAATTCTATCGGCTCATGGGCAGAGTTGAAAGTGTGGTTCATCCAGAACTTTAAGGACACGTGTAAGCAGCCAATGTCGATTGTGGACCTGACCAATTGCAAGCAAGAGGATGGTGAATCTACAACCCATTGGGTGCGCTGGGTCAAGGAGATAATACATTCATCTGATAAGATGGATGCCGGCTCAACAGTTTTGATGTTCGAGAAAAATTGTCGTTTTGAACCTCTGAAGCAGAAGCTGGGGCGGCTTAAACGTGACTGTAATGACATGGGAACGCTGATGGCGGCTCTTGTCAAGTATGCTGATTCTGATACCACCAAGGACCCGGTGTCTGACAGAGAAAAGGCAACGAAGGGAAAGAAGAACGGCAACGGCAAGGGTCACCAGCATAACCTGGCAAATCAGGGAGGTAATAAACGTAAGGCTGATGAGTTTGTTGCTAATACTAATGCACAGGGTGGTAATCAGCGGCGCAAGGGCAGACAACCCCCTGGGTCGGGCGGGTCAGGGCCCACTCTTGAGCAGTTGTTGAATGAACCTTGTCCAAAACACGACACCCGGGAGAAACCAGCCACCCACTTGTGGAAGGATTGCACGATCATGAAAGCATTTAAAAATTCAAATGCGTTTGATGGAGGTCACGACCCGGGTGGCGGTTTAGGTGGAGGCGGCTTCCAGGGCCCGGGCGCCGGTTCAGGCGGAGGAGGTTTTCACGGTCAGGGTTATCCTGGTCACCAAGGAGGATATAATCAGCAACCCGGCCAAGGGAATCAGCAGCAGCAATTCGGTTATCAGAGCAACCCGAAGCAGTTGAGTAGTGGACATTATCATGTATTTACTACCAGTTTATGTAAGAGGGACCAGAAACTTCACAAGAGGGCCGTCAATGCCGTTGAGCCGGCAATTCCACGTTATCTACGTTGGTCAGAGCAGCCTATTGTGTGGAGCAGAGAGGACCACCCGCCCCGGGTTGATAATACGGGTCACTTGGCTTTGGTAGTGGCACCTCAGGTTGGTGGATACAAGTTTACTAAGGTGCTCATGGATGGAGGCAGCGGCATCAACATCCTCTACTATGAGACGTTCCGCCGGATGGGATTGACGGATAAAAATCTTAAACAATCCAACACGGTTTTTCACGGTGTGGTACCTGGTAAGTCGGCATACCCAGTTGGTAAGATTGAGCTGGAAGTAGCCTTTGGGGATGAGTATGACTCCAGAGCGGAAAAACTAACCTTTGAGGTGGTTAAGATCAAGAGCCCATATCATGCTCTGTTTGGGCGGCCGGCTTATGCCAAGTTCATGGCTCGGCCGTGTTACGTATATTTGCAGCTCAAGATGCCGGGTCATAAAGGCACCATTACAGTACATGGGAGCCGGAAGATAGCCTTGGAATGTGAAGAAGGTGATGCTGCCTATGCTGAATCTATTTGTGCAACAAAGGAGTTAAAATTTTACAAGGATCATGTTGACCCGGCAGACATGACGTCATTAAAGAAACCAACAACAGAGCATGAGCCGGAGTTGAAATTCAAATCAGCTGATGACACTAAGATGGTTGACTTTGTACCTGGCGACTCATCCAAACAGTTCAGCATCAGCGCAAACTTGGATCCGAAATAGGAAAGCGCGCTCATCGAGTTCATCCGTGAGAACCGGGACATCTTTGCATGGAAACCTTCAGACATGCCGGGTGTCCCGAGGGAACTCGCTGAGCACACTCTTAATATCGATCCAAAGTTCAAACCTGTCAGACAGTTTCTCCGACGGTTCAATGAAGAAAGGCGCAAGGCCATTGGAGAAGAGGTGGCCCGGCTCTTGGCAGTCGTGTTCATTGTGGAGGTCTTTCACCCCGAATGGTTAGCTAACCCGGTGCTTGTACTCAAAAAGAATGGCACCTGGCGTATGTGTGTGGATTACACCAATCTGAACAAGGCTTGTCCGGCTGATCCTTTTGCTCTCCCCCGTATTGATCAGATCATTGATGCTACGGCGGGTTGCGCACGTTTGAGTTTCTTGGATGCTTATTCCGGTTATCATCAGATTAAGATGGCGATCAAGGATCAGGAGAAGAAAGCTTTTATTACTCCTTTTGGAGCTTTCTGCTATGTGTCTATGCCTTTTGGGAGTGCCCAGGCGACTTACCAGTGGTGTGTGCAGAATTGTCTTCATGATCAAATTGGACGTAATGTTCATGCTTATGTGGATGATATAATGGTAAAATCTAGGAAGGAGGAAACCTTGGTCACAGATCTGAAAGAGACTTTTGATAATCTCTGGGTCTACAAAATGATGCTTAACCCGGCCAAGTGTGTTTTTGGAGTTCCAGCCGGCAAACTCTTGGGGTTTTTGGTGTCCAACCGAGGTATTGAAGCTAACCCGGAGAAGATCAAGGCAATTACATCCCTAGCCAAGCCAACATGCATCAATGACGTTCAGCGGCTGGCGGGTCGTGTTGCTGCTTTGAGCCGTTTCATAAGCCGGTTAGGAGAAAAGGCAATGCCTCTGTATCAGATGATGAAGAAAACAGATGTTTTTGTTTGGAGCGATGCTGCGAATGCTGCTTTTGAGGATCTGAAGGCACAGCTGGCTGAGCCACCGGTCTTGGCTGCTCCAATTGAGAAAGAGCCGTTGTTGTTATACGTGGCTGCCAACTCATGAGCTGTTAGTGTGGCTATTGTGGTAGAGCGCAAGGAGGCTGGCAAAGAGCATCCGGTACAACGGCCAGTTTATTATGTCAGTGAGGTGCTAATTGAGTCTAAGCAACGATATCCACATTGGCAGAAGCTTGTTTATGGGGTGTTCATGGCGAGCCGGAAGCTTAAGCATTACTTTCAGGGACATCCAATCACTGTGGTTAGCTCTACTCCTTTGGGAGACATTATTCAAAACAGAGAAGCCACTGGACGAGTCGCCAAGTGGGCAATTGAGCTTGGGTCTCATGGGTTGAAGTATGTTTCACGTACTGCAATTAAGTCTCAAGCGGTGGTTGACTTTATCAATGACTGGACAAAGATGCAGATGTCAGAAGAGAAGCCAGACAACACGTATTGGACTATTCATTTTGATGGGTCCAGGCAGTTGGAAGGCTCGGGGGCTGGAGTCGTGCTAACTTCCCCACGAGGTGACAAATTTTGTTATGTGTTACGGTTGATGTTTCCTTGCACTAACAACGCAGCAGAGTACGAAGCCTTGCTCCATGGTCTTCGAGTGGCAAAAGAGATGAGCTTGAGCCGGGTCAAATGTCTTGGTGACTCGGATCTAGTGGCTCAACAGGTATCTGGCAAGTGGGATTCCAAGGACCCTCTCATGACGGCTTATCCCCGAGAGGTTGATGTCGTTGCAGGACATTTTAAAGGTTATCAGGTGGAGCACATTGACCATCGAAAGAACGAAGCAGCTGATGCTTTAAGCCGGCTGGGGTCTCAGCGTAAGCCGGTGCCACCTAACACCTTTTTGGATGTTTTGCATAACCCCTCTGTCAAGTTGCCCATAGAAGAAGATTTAGTTGTTCCTGACCCGGAGGCATAGTTGGTAGCGGCTCTTCATGTCATTCTAGATTGGACGGTGCCGTTCTTGGCTTACATGACCCGGGGAGAGTTGCCAGCGGATGAGACCCTGGCTCGACAGATAACCCGGCGATCTAAGTCCATGATGATTTCAGATGGAGAGTTATATCATCGCAGTGTTTCCAGAGCGTTTCAGCGGTGTGTTTCCCCCGAAGAAGGTCAAGAAATCCTTCGGGAGATCCATGAAGGCGATTGTGGTCATCACGCCGGGCCAAAATCTTTAGTGGCCAAGGCATTTCATCACGGTTTTTACTGGTTGACGGCTCATGCTGATGCAGAAGATCTGGTCAGTAGGTGTGATGGATGTCAGAAATTTGCACGACGAGCACATGTGCCGGCTCAAGAGCTCCGGATGATTCCAATCACTTGGCCGTTTGCGGTCTGGGGGCTTGACATGGTGGGACCTTTCAAAAGGTCTAAGGATAAAAAGACACACCTCCTAGTGGCAGTTGATAAGTTCACTAAGTGGGTTGAGGCGGAGCCTGTGAGTAAGTGTGACGCAGCCACGGCGGTTCAGTTCATCAAAAAAGTGATCTTCCGTTTCGGTTTTCCACACAGTATTATCACAGACAATGGCACCAATCTGTCTCAAGGGGCTATGGAAGAGTTTTGTCAACGAGAGCACATCCGGCTTGATGTTTCTTCTGTAGCTCACCCTCAATCCAATGGTCAAGCTGAGAGAGCCAATCAGGAAATTTTGAAAGGGCTCAAACCCCGGCTTATGGTTCCTTTACAACGAACATCGGGTTGTTGGGTAGAGGAATTACCCTCAGTATTATGGAGTATCAACACTACACCCAATAGGTCTACGGGTTACAAACCTTTCTTCATGGTTTATGGAGTAGAAGCAGTGTTGCCTAGTGACATCCGTCATGACTCGCCCTGTGTGGCGGCTTATGTTGAAGCTAATAATGAACAAGCCAGACAGGATGCACTTGACTTGTTGGATGAAGAAAGAGACTTAGCAGCGGCCCGGTCAGCAATTTATCAACAGGACCTGCGTCATTATCACAGCCGCCGGGTTAAGTCCAGGACTTTTCAGGAAGGCGACTTGGTGCTCCGGCTCATCCAGGATCTCTCAGATGCACACAAGTTATCCCCACCTTGGGAAGGACCCTTTGTGGTCAGTAAAAATTTAAACAACGGGTCATATTACCTCATTGACGTTCGAGAGCATGCAGACTCACGTAAGTCGGAAGAGGAGACCCGCCGGCCATGGAACATTGCTCAACTTCGGCCCTATTACACCTGAGCCACCGGCTCTCATCATGTACATACGTTCACGTTGTATATACTATGATAAGCAATAAAGTAAGACCATCGGTCTCTTTTCTTTTCAAAGACTATGCATCTTTATTATTTCTCATTTACAAATGACTATTAAGGAGCTGATCATATTTGAATCAAGTTTAACCTTTTTGGTCCAGCTTATGATCGTATCCGAATCTAGCTGCAAATCTCATGGTCACTTGGGGGCTTCCTGTTCAAACATAGGTCATATTCGAACCAAAGAGAACATAGCTGTCGTAACCCTCTTGATCGACTCAAGGCCAAAACTCATTGGGGGCTTCTTGATCGTATCTGAATCATAGCTTAACCCCTTTGAGTCTGACTTGGATCGTATTCGAATTAGGATCGTTAAAAACCTCTCAAGGTCATTTGGGGGCTTCCTGTTCAAACATAGGTCGTATTCGAACCAAAGAGAACATAGCTGTCGGTACCCTCTTGATCGGCGCAACGCCAAAGCCACTGGGGGCTATATGGTCGTATTCGAACCTTAGCTTAACCCCTTTGGTCCGGTTTACTGGTCGTATTCGAATCAGAAACCCCCAACCTTTTGAATACAAGATTAAAATTATGCTTGTTATCTGTCGCTTGCCTTTTAGTTTGTTGTTGTTTCAATATTACAAATAAATTAGCCTGGTCTTCTTCATCGGCTCAATTATTGGACAACACAGCCGCCCGGGTCATTCAAGCCGGTGGTTCAAGGATCAAAAGGTATGAGCTACTAAGGTATAATGATCATTGAGTATTCAAGAAGCGTTAACTTTTCATAAATATTGATTTATCAAATTCAATCACCCAGATTATTTAGACCGGCGATCTAAGGATTAAAAGGGACAAGGTATGGTCATTGCTTATACACGCTTACCTGATGTGTTAACTAAAAAGTTTGTATTAGCCCTTATCCTTTATTTATATTTGTCTCTGCTCTTATCGAGGTAAATATATTGGCTCTAAATTAGGTGTTTAAACCCGTTTGGTTCTAAACCGCCATGCCAGTCTTTTCTTTATATTTACAGGAACAGAGTTCAAACATTGCAGAGACAAGCATTAAACGATGCATAATCAAGCATTAAACATTGGCATCTGGAAACACAGATTCACATATAAGTATTTTATGCACGATGGCATAAGCAAACATGCGGTGTTTTAACAACTAATTTATTACAAGGCTTTATAAGCCCATGAAGATGATCATTGTCCCTCCCTCGCCGGTTCACCATCTTGAGTCTGCTGGAAGTTGGGTTTTGACCAATCAAAGCCATTCACGGCGACAAATTCGGCTTCATCGTCAATCAGGCCGACCGGGTCAACCTGAATGATCGGCAAAGTGTGGACTTTGGTTGACTTGCCCGATGATCGGCAAGCCATCGAGAATAAATGGATCTTCAAGAAGAAGACTAACACTTACGGTAATATTACTGTCTACAAAGCTCGACTTGTTGCGAAAGGTTTTCGACAAGTTCAAGGAGTTGACTACGATGAGACCTTCTCACCCGTAGCGATGCTTAAGTTCGTCCGAATCATGTTAGCAATTGCCGCATTTTATGATTATGAAATTTGGCAAATGGATGTAAAGACTGCATTCTTGAATGGATTTCTGGAAGAAGAGTTGTATATGATGCAACCTGAAGGTTTTATCGATCCAAAGGGTGCTAACAAAGTGTGCAAGCTCCAGCGGTCCATCTATGGACTGGTGCAAGCACCTCGGAGTTGGAATGAAAGTTTTGATAGTGTGATCAAAGCATATGGTTTTATACAGACTTTTGGAGAAGTCTGTATTTACAAGAAAGTGAGTGGGAGCTTTGTAGCATTTCTAATATTATATGTGGATGGCATATTGTTGATTGGAAGTGATATAGAATTTCTGGATAGCATAAAAGGATACTTGAATAAGAGTTTTTCAATGAAAGACCTCGGTGAAGCTGCTTATATATTGGGCATCAAGATCTATAGAGATAGATCAAGACGCCTAATTGGACTTTCACAAAGCACATACCTTGATAAAGTTTTGAAAAGGTTCAAAATGGATCAAGCAAAGAAAGGGTTCTTGCCTGTGTTATAAGGTGTGAAGTTGATTCAGACTTAATGCCCGACCACTGCAGAAGATAGAGAGAAAATGAAAGATGGTCCCTATGCTTCAGCCATAGGCTCTATCATGTATGCAATGCTGTGTACCAGACCTGATTTGTGCCTTGCTATTAGTTTAGCAGGGAGGTACCAAAGTAATCTAGGAGTGGATCACTGGACAGCGGTCAAGAACATCCTGAAATACCTGAAAAGGACTAAGGATATGTTTCTCGTTTATGGAGGTGACAAAGAGCTCGTCGTAAATGGTTACATCGATGCAAGATTTGACACTGATCCGGATGACTCTAAGTCACAAATCGGATACGTGTTTTTATTGAATGGTGGAGCTGTCAGTTGGTGCAGTTCTAAGCGTTGTGACGGGATCTACGTGTGAAGCAGAGTACATAGCTGCTTCGGAAGCAGCAAATGAAGGAGTCTGGATGAAGGAGTTCATATCCGATCTAGGTGTCATACCTAGTGCATCGGGTCCAATGAAAATCTTTTGTGACAATACTGGTGCAATTGCCTGGGCAAAGGAATCCATATTTCACAAAAGAACCAAGCACATCAAGAGACGCTACAATTCCATCCGCGATCAAGTCAAGGAGGGAGACATAGGGATTTGCAAGATACATACGGATCTGAATGTCACAGGCCCGTTGACTAAGCCTCTCTCACGAGCAAAACATGATCAACACCAAGACTCCATGGGTGTTAGAATCATTACTGTGTAATCTATATTATTGACTCTAGTGCAAGTGGGAGACTGAAGGAAATATGCCCTAGAGGCAATAATAAATATTTTCTTATATCATGATAAATGTTTATTATTAATGCTAGAATTGTATTAACCGGAAACTTAGTACATGTGTGAATACATAGACAAATAGAGTGTCACTAGTTTGCCTTTACTTGACTAGCTCGTTGAATCAATGATGGTTATGTTTCCTAACCATAGACATGAGTTGTCATTTGATTAACGGGATCACATCATTAGAGAATGATGTGATTGACTTGACCCATCCGTTAGCTTAGCACGATGATCGTTTAGTTTGTTGCTATTGCTTTTTCATGACTTATACATGTTCCTATGACTATGGGATTATGCAACTCCCGAGTACCGGAGGAACACTTTGTGTGCTACCAAACGTCACAACGTAACAGGGTGATTATAAAGGTGCTCTATAGGTGTCTCCGATGGTGCTTGTTGAGTTGGCATAGATCGAGATTAGGATTTGTCACTCCGATTGTCGGAGAGGTATCTCTGGGCCCTCTCGGTAATGCACATCACTATAAGCCTTGCAAGCATTGTGACTAATGAGTTAGTTGTGGGATGATGCATTACGGAACAAGTAAAGAGACTTGCCTATAACGAGATTGAACTAGGTATGAGGATACCGATGATCGAATCTCGGGCAAGTAACATACCGATGACAAAGGGAACAACGTATGTTGTTATGCGGTTTGACCGATAAAGATCTTCGTAGAATATGTAGGAGCCAATATGAGCATCCAGGTTCCGCTATTGGTTATTGACCAGAGGTGAGTCTTGGTCATGTCTACATAGTTCTTGAACCCGTAGGGTCCGCACGCTTAACGTTCGGTGATGATCGGTATTATGAGTTTATGTGTTTTGACGTACCGAAGGTAGTTCGAAGTCCCGGATATGATCACGGACATGACGAGGAGTCTCGAAATGGTCGAGACATAAAGATCGATATATTGGATGACTATGTTTGGACTTAGGAAGGGTTCCGGACAAGTTCGGACAAATACCGGAGTACTGAGGGGGTTACCGGAACCCCCCGGTGAGTGTAATGGGCCTATTGGGCCTTAGTGGAGAAGAGGAGGGGCGGCCAGGGCAGGCCGCGCGCCCCCTCTCCCTCTAGTCCGAATTGGACAAGGAGGGGGGCGCCCCCCTTTCCTTCCCCCTCTCTACTCCTTCCCTCTCTCCTACTCCTACTCTTGGAAGGGTTGGAGTCCTACTCCTGGTGGGAGTAGGACTCCGCTTGGGGCGTGCCTAGGAGGGTCGGCCTCTTCCCCTCCTCCACTCCTTTATATACGGGGGAGGAGGGCACCCCATAGACACACAAGTTGATCAGTTGATCTTTTAGCCGTGTGCGGTGCCCCCCTCCACCATAATCCACCTCGGTCATATCGTAGCGGTGCTTAGGCGAAGCCCTGCGTCGATAGCATCATCATCACCGTCATCACGTCGTCGTGCTGATGGAACTCTCCCTCGAAGCTCTGCTGGATCGGAGTTCATGGGACGTCACCGAGCTGAACGTGTGCTGAACTCGGAGGTGCCGTACGTTCGGTACTTGGATCAATCAGATCGTGAAGACGTATGACTACATCAACCACGTTCTTATAACGCTTCCGCTTACGGTCTACGAGGGTACATGGACGACACTCTCCCCTCTCGTTGCTACGCATCACCATGATCTTGCGTGTGCGTAGGAATTTTTTTGAAATTACTACGTTCCCCAACAGATAGAACCATCCTGTCTCCTCAAGATCATCCCTGCCGTTGTCGTGCCATCAGCCGAAGAGAATGCTCCATCAACGGAAAGTGCCACCCGGTTCGCCGGCGATGGAGGCCAAGGAAAAACCTTGGTGAACACACTGGCTTGAATGCTCTGGACGTCCTCCTTCACTGGCATTTTTCATTTAATAATATCCTCTATGCTAAACCTCATAGATAAGGCAAGAGAGTTCATATAGCTCGGAAGATAATCCGCCGAAATAGCAGGGGCCAATGCCACGATCCGTTTTCTATGCTCCACTCCACATGTGCAACTACCCACTTATTCAGCTAACTAACTCACCGATTCTCACGGTTGCAGCAAACTAAATGACATGTCAGGTCACCTGACTCAACCTGATGCAATCCGTCACGCTTCTGCTGCCTCCCACGACATCACAACATCTCGCCCTCTTACAACATCGCATGGTAGCTTGGCATCTCGTCTCTCCCCATGCTGAGTTGAAGCTTCACCTGACAAACAGCGCCCTAGACCATCTAACTAAATGCAAAACTCGAAACTAAACATGTTGATACATCATGACAAGAGTAGTGCTAACAACTTTTTAGTTCTATTTTCGTTGTGTCCACTCAAAGAAAGGGTTTCGACTGTGTCATGAAAAATAGATAATACATGTAAGCTCTTTTAACAAGCTTACTAATTGTTATGAGCCGTCAAAATTTTATGATCTAACCGCAAGGAATAGTTGTGGTGACCTATTGGTATTTCTGGTGGATATGAAGACAAACAACTCATCGGGCAATCATTCTACCCATCCACCGATGCTTAATTTTTATCTTCTCGATCATTGCCAACAATATGCGCCACCTAAAGAAGATTAGAGGAAGGGCTAATGATCTGATGATTCTTTTTTTGGGAAAAACTTCGGATCTATTCATCAAACATCACGGCAGTACAAACAATATAATAAGCAATAGACATTACATCCATATCTATAGACCATCTAGCAACAACTACAAGCACTGAAGTGAGCCGAAGGCGTGCCGCCGTTATCTCCCCTCCTTCACCAGAGCCGGGCAAACCTTTTTGTCATAGAGAGTCGGAAAGTCGTCGTGCTAAGACCCCAAAGGACCAGCACACCAGAACATCAACCAAAATCTGATGAAGAGGGGCATAGATCATAAGGATCCCGAAGACATACAAACACGGACAAGCGAAGACCGGATCCAAGCAGATCCATCGAAGACAAATGCCAACATAATCCCACGAGATCCACCAGAGACACGCCTCCAAACGCCCTCCGACAACGCTAGACGCACCACCGAGATGGGGCTGAGCGGGGAAGACCTTATTCCTTCTTCAGGGAGCTGTCACGCACCTCATCTTCCTGAGTCGGACACAAACCCTAAGCAACCTAAAAAATCTAAAAACAGACTCTGAGCCCTCCCATCGGCGTATGCCTGGATCTACCGCGCCTTCGTGGCCCTAAGGCCACAGGAGACGAGGAAGATCAGCAGTGGCACCGGCGGGAGGCAGAGAAACCCTATCGTGGGTCTCGCTTGAAAGGAGGGGAGGAACCATTTCATGAGATGAAAAGTTCTCTTGATCAGGTGATTCAATGGTCCAAACTTGACGTGGGTTTTGTAAAACTCAATGTGGATGCCGCATTTCAAATTGATGAATGCAATGGTGCGGTTGGAGCTATTCTCGGGGACATGAATGAAAAATTAATCACATCCTCCATCTAGATATTATCACATGTACCTTCGGTTACTACGACTGAAGCTCTAGACATACGCCACGGTCTCCCATTGGCTTCACATATTGGATGTAACTCAGTTCAAGTTGAGTCGGATAACATTAAGGTAATTGATGCTTGAATTCATCGTGATCAATGATGGAATGAAGCTCATGTTATACATGTACATTTTGTTGATATTGGTAGAGAAATTGGAAGTGTGAGATTTGAACACTGTCCAAGGGAAGCTAACGGTGCCCCTCACGAGATTGCTACATATAACTATTATATTAAAAATGTGGTTTGTAATTGTAATTGGGTTGATGAACCCTTTTTATTTTTGTTTCCTAAACTTGTAAACGATGTATCTAAGCAATGAGTAAAGTAGACGACGAAGGCTTACACTAAAACAAAATACGAGTATTAATAGCGGTATTGGGGTTGGATAAAAGAGGATATTGTTAAGGGTGTTTAGCAGTTTTTTATTTCTGGAAAAATGCACGAGGGGATTAATGATACAACTATTGTTCACATCCCAAAAGTTAAGAATCCACAATCAATTAAGGATTTCAGGCCGATCAGTTTGTACAATGTTATCTACAAGATTGTCTCCAAGTGTCTTGTAACCAAACCGCGTCCGCTCTTTTTGGTATTATATCCCCTATTAAAAGCATGTATATTTTTGGAAAGCTTAATTTCTGATAATGCTCTCATAGCTTTTGAATGTGTGCATTCTTTGAGTACGCTTAAAGATTTAAGAGGGAAATTTTCTACTTATAAATTGGATTTGGCTAAAGCTTACGACCGTGTGGATTGGCATTTCTTGCAATGTGTGATGGGGCTTTGGGCTTTGCACCATGTTGGATTAATTGGATTATGACGTGTGTTACATTGATGAAATTTGGCGTTTAATTGGTCAATTATTGGAGTCGTTTTCACCTACTCTAGGGCTCGGGCAGGTATATCGGTTATCTCCATATTTATTCCTATTTGTAGCTAAGGCACTTTCTTTGCTGCTTAATGATGCTTGTGCCAGGGGTGCTCTTAAGGAATTTTTTTTGAATAGACAAGCTCCTGGTATTTCTCACTTGTGTTCGTAGATGACAGTCTTTCAAGGTCAACTTTGATTATGCATTAGCCATTAAAAATATTCTGACGGTGTATGAGAAAGGGACTGGGCAATTATTAAGTAATTGTTCCATGTTGTTTGGGAAAAGGTGTGGCTTGAAGAATCAAGTGGCTACAATGGTAATTTTAAAAATTACGATGTATGGGTTTAAGGATAAATATCTTGGATTGTCGGTCCTAGAGGGAAGAATGAATGCTGGTAAGTTTCAATCCACTAACGAAAAGGTGTTGAAAAGGCTCTCGGTCTGGATTGAAAAGTATGCTTCTTGTGGGGCTAAGGAAGATTTAGTAAATCAGTCATTCATGCCCTACTTGTGTATTCTATGGGAATATTCAAACTTCCGGCTTCCCTTTGTGAGGAGCTATCCTAGATTATTAGGATTTTTTGTGGGGAGATGAGAACGATAGAAGGAAAACACATTGCTTAGTGTGGGACAAATTAACGAGGCCTAAAGGTAATGGTGGCATAGGATTTCGTGATCTCAGATTATTTAACCAAGCTTTATTGGTTAAACCGGCGTTGCGTTTGTGCAGAGATGATGAAGGCAAAGTATTATCCTTGAGATTATATTCTTAATAAAGTGTTTCCGCATTATGCATCCGTGACTTGGAAATGTATTATGCATGGGCTACATATGTTAAATAAGGGTGTAATTTGACGGGTGTATAATGGAAGCAATATTAATATTTGGTGGGATAATTGATTACAAGGAGCTCTGACCTAAAAACTTTAGCTAAAAGGCATAATACTAGGTTGAAGTGGGTCTCTGATTTATTCTTCAGCCGAGGGAAATGTTGGGATGAAAATTGGTTAAGTATCTTTTCTATCCCCACGATGCAGAGATGATTCTAAAGATTCGTATTCAAACCTCTGGGGGTGGAGATTTTATTTGTGTGGCACTATAAGAAAAGCAGTATATTATTCTTAAAAGTGTGTACAATTTTGCGCTTAATTTGATGGATACTAAGGACACATTGGGCCAATCTAGTAGCGATCCAAATGGGGTAAAGAAGGCTTTGAAATTTAATTTGGAAGGCTAATATTCTCTAGAAGATCAGGATTTCTGCATGGTGTCCCACAGCCTATAGCTTGGCGGTCCAAATTAATAGTTAAACACCACCAGGCTATTTCAGGTAGTCTATTCGTCTAGGTGCATAAGTCACCTTACGAAAACCAAATAATCCCAAAACACTTAGGTGCGGTGCATTAACTCCCACCTCGTTTCTTGTTTCTTGACATATCAACCAATAAGAGATGTGGGGCATGCATGTTTTCAATGACTCGAGACTACCAAATACGACATGCAGTGGTTAGTTCATTGCATGCAATGCTATTAATTAGCAAATAAACATTAAGTTCTCTCGTTTTCCCCTCTTTCTTGGTCATGATGCACAACCTAAGACGACTTATTCACCTAGAGAGAGGGAGTATGCGCTTTATTTATGGTGTAGAAGATGAAAGCACTTTTCATGCACTCCTAAGTTGTTCAAAGGCTCGTGCTTTGTGATTGGCTTTGAGAGATTCATGGAATATTCTTGATGAAGAGATTTCAATTCTCGGGACCGAATCAGTTGAGCTTGCATCAATGAGAGCAAATCTTGTTTCTCTTCTGGCGGGCCTCGCATTTGAGAAATGATTTAATTTTTGAGAAGGGGAAGGAATCCATTATTGTCTTCGTAAATTTTGTCGCCTAAGTTGGTCCTCTTTCGCGCCCTGTCATGATATTATTGAGTTGGATTTACATTAACAAAGGTAAGAGAAGGTGGGAGGGGTTATAGCAGCACATTAGACCGTTTAAAGATCATGTATGGTGGAAACCTCCCACTGCCGATTTTATCAAGAGCAATGTCGACACCAGCTTTGTGGCGAGTATTAATGCGGTCAATGTGTGGGTGGTTGCTAGAAACTCCTCTGGCATAGTTATCATCTCCTCGTGGGACTTTTTTGATCAGTGTATCACCGTGAATGAAGTTGAGCTTTGTGCTTGGTATTACCCTCCACCAGTCTATTATTTTGGAGACTGACTGTGCTTTTGATATTCTTGCTTGCAAATGAGAAGCTTAGTAGGTCTCCCCTTGTTGACCTGAAGAAAGAGGCCTTGAGTATCTTCAGGCATATGCGGGATTTTAAAATTGTGAAAAATAATCAGCTTGCCAATAAGGTGGCACACGAGATTGCGAAGTTTAGCTTTATTAGCGGCCCCGATGGATTCCTCTTAATAGTGTTCCGCTTTGCGTGGCTAATTTTGTAATGAATGATTGCAATAATCTTTTGTTAATTAATTACAATAAATGGTGTTTAAAAAAACGAGTATTAACTCTTGCAAGGTAAGACGATGTCAATGATTGTACTCCCTCCTTTCCGGTTTATAAGGCTGGTCATAGTGGGGAGTAACTTAGACTAGTGTCATATGCATGACACTAGTCTAAGTTACTACCTTCATAATGCAAAGTAACATGATAATAGTGTCATAGATAGATTCATTTATTAGCTTGTAGACTCATCTTGTCTTGGGAAGCGCTATATTACAGTAACATACTCCCTCCGTCACGGTTTAGAAGGCATAATTAAATTTGCGTGCGTTTTCATAATAGACAAGGTTTAGGGCGCATTGCATTTATTTCTAGTAGCTAATTAGTACTCCGTATACTATTTCTATATGCATGCGTAGTGTGAATGCTATTTTTAATCCCATCTCACAACCAATAGATAACCACCTAGGTCCTAGAGAATTTCCAAGCGTGCCTTCTAAACCATGACGGAGGAAGTATTATGTTACCACCTCACATTAAATACTTGCCACATAAGCAAAAATTTCTTGAAGTGCGCTATGTTACTATCTAAGTTACTCCCACTATGACTAGCCTAAGGCTCAATTCAAAAATCTCACCAATCAAGGTAGATGATGAGTGGTGAAATATTTTTTGTAGTTTGCAAAAGCATCCAATTAATGCTCTTGTTTTCCTCAAAAAATTATGTTTATGAATGCATTAATTGCAATGCATGCATGCATGCATAAAGTGCATGTATTGGTCAGTTTTCTCTTAATACTTGCATGCAATGATTTAATGCACCTTGAAGTCTGAACATGTGATGGAGAACAACCAAATTGAGCCTTATAAAATGAAAAAACTAAAATTTTGAGATAAGCCCTATAAACCGGAAAGGAGGGAGTATATGGATACTATGACTTCTTGCTTCTAGAAACAAGGAAGGGGATTATAATATGCTTAAATCTTGAAGGTAATAAGGGAATAGATGAATTTTTTTATGTTATACTGTACTAATCAATCGTAGGAATGTATCTTAAAATTTTGGTTTCAACAGAAACAACAACATTTGAGGACATTGAAACTGCACCTAATTTCTGTCCTCGCACGCTAAACAGTAAAATTGCACCTAATCCCTGCCCTCTCAGCGTTTAGCCTGGTGAGTATATGCTGTACTTGCGTAGGTACCAAAATGAGCACGGTACCGCCTTCGCTGCATTCGAGTCACAAGGAAACAGAGCACTGCCGCGGCGCAAAACCCAGAGCGCGCGAGCCAGCGGCTGACCGCATCGGCGCCCCGTCCTCATCGGGCACCTTCCCAGTCCTCCTGCTGAGCAGTGTCCAGCTCTCTTCCACCACTGCGGCATTGCCATCACCCTTCACCACGGAAAAGGCTCCGTCGGCTTACCCCGCCGCTGCTCTGAAATTGCCCGGCGGCGGCTGCGGCGCCGAAGCTGGGTTTTGTCGCGTCGTCGCCTGTGACGACGATGTGCTGTTCAAGAATCGATCTCGCCGTGACTGCCTCCCCGGTCGTGTTTTTGCTGGATTGCCTGTCGTAGCCGCGCGATTTCTCTGTCTGCTCTCGCCAGGGCTGCTTCGAGCTCCTCCCTCTTCTTCACCTCTTCAAGGTACAGCTGCTCGTGTTCTTGCGCCTGCAAGGTTCAAAGCTCCGATCAAACTCTGAAGAAAATACAATGCAAGTTGAATTTTGCACTGAAGCTCTTTTTGGTTCTGATACAAATTCTGATCAAGGAGTTACTTTCTGGAGAGATGTGGCCATTTCTTCTTCTGCCTTTTGGCGCCTGCAGGATTCTTTCAGAGCCCTTCTCATCAGCTCCCCGACGGCTTTGCGTGCCTCTTCGAGCTCATCGTCGAAACTCGGTTCCATCTCGGTGTCACCCTACAAACGTTAAAAAAACAATGAATTAAGAAGCACGATGATGAATCCTGTCATTTTTTAAAGAAAAAAAAGGTGCTGGAAATTAGAAGATGAGATTGCATGATCTGATGCACCTCTTCCTGGGGAGATTGCAAATGCTGAGCTTCATGGCCAGGACTAGGGAGCAAAGGTGCAGCAACAGTTAATGGTGCAATTTGTACTTCCTTGGTCCTGCAATGCATAACTGAGTCAATTTACTGATATAAAATTCGTAAGAGAGTCTGTGATATTTGGAACTCTGCCATCCATAATGCATTAGCCACGAGAAATCGGAAAGCTACTAGTAACAAATCAGATTAAAAAAGCTTACCTGGTGCAGACTAACTGCTCCTTGCAGACGAACCAAATCTTGCATGATGGATCAGCTCTCTCCATTATTTCTGTCGCTGTCTTGGACACAGGCTTGTCGAGCTTTCTGAAACCGGAAATGAAAAATTATAAACGTGGAAGTTTACATGTTTCAGAACTCCCTGTTCCTACCCCAAACGGAAAAGGAAAGGAAAGAAAACACAGAGCATGTCTGTATGTGCAAGAAACAGAGTTCTGCCCTGACAGACATCATACTTCGAGTAGTGCTTGTCTTCGGCGGCCGCGATCACGAGCTTGGTGATCCGACGGAGCCGAATGAGCTCGACGAGACCGGATGCGGCGTCTTCCTGCTCGATCACCAGCTTCTCGCATTTCACCTGGAATTTGCAGACATTGTGCACATTATAGTACAGAAGAAGGGGAGCTTTTTTCTCTCTCGAAAGGATGAAGAGATTAAGCAAATGGCACCTTGATTTGTGAGCACTGGTGGATGTAGTCGTCCAGCATCTCGTGGGCCCTCTCGCGCTCCGCCCTTCTGAACGCGCGCACCGGCTCGGGGCTCAGCTTATCGGCGTGGAACTTGACCCCCACTGAGATTTTAGGAGAGGATCAAAACAAACATGTGATGAGACCCGCAGTAGCTAGGAGAGCAGAGCTCAACGATGTACTCGGAGATGAAGGAACGCACGACGCACGTACTGATGGGGATCATCTGCGGCGGGACGTGCACGTGCGTGACGACGATCGTGGTGCCGGCGCCGCCGTAGAGATGGCGGAGAGCCCACGCCAGGGTCGACTGCCCCGCCCTGGGCTCCGCCGGCACCGCGACGAACACCTTCTCCTCCGCCGCCGCCGCAGCCTCCATCCACCGGTCGTCTCCACCCGAGCTAGCCAGCTGATCCTCCTCGATCGCCCCGTACGTACGTGGAGCTCGATGTCTCGCGCGGCTGAGAGGGCGGGCGGCAACAGCTATGTGCTTGCAGCCTTGTAGTATGAGGAGGCGACTTTGGGGACGGTGGCGCGTCGCCGTGGGAGGAGAAAGCCAGACGGGGCGGCACAGCAGTGCGCGACAGCGACGTGGTGCAAGTAGGCGACGGAGCCATTGGTCAACTCGATCCAAGCCTCGTTCTCAAGAGCTCGGCCTTGCTCCTTCCGGATCACGTAAACAAATGCGTTCCACGGATTAGTCGCCGGGTTTCAAATTCCGATCGACCGGAATCTTACATGGCGGGAGCTAAAAGATGCCGGGAATCTAAGCAACATACACTGAACCTGAACTCCTGCTTGGTCTGTTGGTGCAACTGGGGTTGTGCCATACACTGCATCTCTTCTTTTTCTATGGATTAGTGATGAAGAAATGGTAAAGGCTGTTTTTTTTCCGGGTGAAATGATGTATTACTCAATCATTGTTCAAAGAATTTTAAAAGGTATTCTAGCTGATCTGGATTTTTCAGTTCAGTTAAACAAATCCAATGAAGAACTCGTGCGAGAAGGACAGACTTGTTAATTTAAATAACTAACTACAGGGAAAGGAGAAAATCAATTAAAAGGGCAATGATCCTTTGACTTAGGGCTAATTTTGTTGCAGAATAAATTTATGGTAGTAGCTAACCCAGTAAAATCAGATCATATCGTTTCTCGGCGTGGAAGCAATTTGCTTGACTTTACATCCATTCTAGGGTACGAGGATGACCCCCGGTCTCTGTATTTAGGTGATGCATATAGTCACTTTATTAATTATTATCACAAGATCTTACAAAATTATACAACAGTAAGACTAAAGCCACCATCTAAGCAACAATTGTCACTACACCTATCCAATTGATGAAAGAGCGCAGATAGTCTGGGCCTAATACTAAACAGACATCACAACCAAATCTAAACATCTAAAACCTGAGGTCCTAATCAGGACGCCTGTCGGGTATGGGGCACCTATCAATCCGGCGCACTCCTCAACCAGGACGCCTGCCGGGTATGAGGCCGCCGCAGCCATCTGCCACCAATCCATTTTCAGAGTTGTACTGTTGCATGTACCGTGTTAGGTCTCTCTGCCATCGACGCCACCACGACGCCCGACAGCGTCGTCCTCCTTCCCGAATCTATCCTTCCACAGCGAACTCCGAATCTGCACTGCACCACACCGTCAAGATCTGTTGCCATCAGTGTGTAGGATGAAGCACCGCTCCACCAAAGAATCCGTCTTCTGGTCCCTCGATCATGTGTGTACCTCCAAGAATGACGCCCCCAAGGGAGGAATGACACCAGAGCGCCGCCGTCATCCGATCATCCGATCTAGGGTTTCCCTCGGAGGTAGCAGAGAGTGGCCTTGAACTTCTCCACGGTGATGCCTTCAAGAAAGGAACGACGCAGATAGCGCCGCCACCGCCGACCTTAGCAGAAGCTGAAGGCAAGTTTTCATCCAGATCAGTTCGAAGGGATCCAACTCTCGTGCACGGGCCGCCATCACCACCAGCACCACCAGGCAGATCCTGGAGTACCGGCAGATCAGCGAGCTGCCGGCACCACCGCATCCAGATCGCCGGCCACGCCGGGCCGCCGCCATCCCCCGCGCCGTCCAGGTCAGAGACGGAGCTGCCGACCGCGCACAGGGACCGCCGCCGCCTGCACATGCCGGAGCGCCGCCGAGAGCCCAACGCCCGCCACCACTTGCCGAAGCCAACCGCCGCCCGAGCACTGGCGCCACCGTGGAGCCATTAGATCGGGGAGGAAGACGTCTCGCGCCGACCACCCTTGCAGACCCCGCCGTAAGCCCGAGCGCTGACGCCACCACGGCGCCATCAGATCGGGAGGAGGAGGAGCCCGCGCCTCGCCGCCCCGTGCAGACCACGCCGCCGCCATCGCCACAACGCCACCAAAGGGGAGCCCCTCAGATCTGTCGGCGGCCCGACCTGCCGCCGAGCCGAGCGCCGCCGCGAGGGCCGGCCGTACCGCGCCGCCCAGGAGCCTCGCGAGGAGGGAGGGAGCCCAGCCGCCGCCGACGCACGCGCGGGCTTTGCCCGGCGGCATCCCCTGGCGGCGGCGAGGGAGAAGGAAGGCGAGAAAAGGGAGCAACGGCGACGATCTAGGGTTTCGCCCGGGCCGCTCGCGGGAGCGGCACGGGGGACGAGGGACGGGGGTGAGACGGATAGTCAGCATCGTCCAGTTTAGGATATGTGCGAGTTGTTCAACTTACCTGTTGGACAAGCTCGTACACATTGAGTGTATCCTATACATGTATCGTTAATTTTTACGAAATGTGACATTGGATCTATAATTTTTTCTTTTCAACATATTTTTTTTTTTTGACATGATAAAAATAAAATTAGTACTATATTGAGTCATATGGATTATCCCCGTACGTGTAGCATTTGTCCATAAAAGGGAAGATGAATCAATGAATACTCGGGGCGGGGCAGAAGATTGACACACCAGATTTCTCTCCCATCACATGTCAGTTTTAGCTACAATTTGATCATAATCATCACTGGATTATTATCGATTTGCTGCATTTTTTGTGCAGGTTGAATTTTGAATCAAAAAATTAAACTTGAAACTAAAACACCAAGTTTCTCTCAACCATACGGCTATTTTAGATAAAATCTTGCCACATTTGATAGACATATGGTCGATGGAGTAAGCACGAGGAGAAAATAGAAGACAAATTGTGTGGGTGGCTTAACCATGTTTGGTTGCCTTTTTCTCAAGAAACCAAAAACAAAAACCTTTTAGCCCATTTGAATGTATGCTGAATGTGGTAGTTTTTTTTTTGAGGGGAATGTGGTAGTTAATTTATTGGGTGTATATCGATGATATTTGTATTGTGATTTTTCCATACACATTATGATGCATATGCCTGTAGCTTCTCAAATGATTTATGTAACTGCGCCATCAATTGAACATGAATAGATCCGTTTGGCTTAGTTCATTGCATGTTCTCTGAAAAAAAAAGATTCATCGTGATTATCATTTGATCATTAATTTGTTAGTGTTGGTCCTGTCCCACATTGGCATTGAGGAACTCTGACAATTGGTAGCACTATATTTTTTTTAGATGGTAGCACTATATATGGTACAAAAGATTACCAGCGATGGCTCATGTTTACTGGTTTTGATGGAAGGGCACTACTATGAGAAATTAAGAAAATGAAATGGTTTCGAACCATATAAAGATAAGTGTGGCCTTAGCATATACGCAAGGTCTGCTCTTCTCTTCTTTCTCTGATTTTTTTTTTGCTTCCTTCCCGAAAGATACATAAGAATTTTGGTGTCTACAAGTTTTTATTTGCTCTTCTTTCCCTCTTCGTTAAATTTTGACTTGTTGGGTTAGCATATATTTTTCTCGATACTTAACTCTTGAATGGGCTAGAGATGTCGTAAGTTGTTACATCAACCCTAAAAAAAGTTAAGGTGGCAAAGTAGAGCTCCCTCAAATATTCACACACCACTTTCTTTAGGGTTATGTCACTCCTTTTTTCTTTAGAAATACATCACTTCCTTTTTAAGAACTCTTATCCTTTTTTTAGAACATTTATAAGAACTCTTATCCACACATCACGTTCGGTCGACCTGGGCCTAAAGTTCCTGGCCCAAGTTCCAACAGTGCTTTTACTTTCCCTCGTCCCCTCCTCGACGGGGCCATCCATCTAACCCTCTCCGCCTTCCACCGGAGCACCACCGCCCCGAAGAAAATCCCTCCCTCCTCCTCCGCTCCACTGTACTGGCGTAGAGTGGGAGCGCGGAGATCCATACCAACTCGGATTCATTCATCCTTCAAGCCCACCCAGTCTGCCGCTGATTCGTCCGCTGCTCGGCGGAGTACCAGTAGCACCGCAGCACGAGATTCCGAGGGTCCAGCTCCGCCCGCCCGCCGGCCCCCATGTCCGCCCCCGCGGCGAGGCAGGGCGCGGAGGAGGAGGCCGAGCGCCTCCTCGCGGCCGCCAAGCTGAACCCCAACGACGGCGGGCCCTTCCGCTCCCTCGGCCACCACTACGCCCGCGCCGGCGACGCGCAGCGCGCCGCCAGGTGCTACCAGCGGGCCGTGGCCCTCGACCCCGACGACGCCGAGGCCGGGGTGGGTGCGGTTGAATGCGGACGCGTACACATGCGCTGCGTGTTGCATTGAAGTCGTTTGTTGGTTGGTTGGTTTGCTCGCGGTGGTGTTTTGATGCAGCCTGTTTCTGTCTGGTGGCTGGTGGGTGCAGGAGGCGCTCTGCGATCTGCTTGACGCGGAGGGGAAGGAGAGCCTGGAGCTCGCCGTGTGCAAGGAGGCTGCCGGCAAGTCGCCGCGCGCATTTTGGGCCTTCCGGAGACTCGGCTACTTGCAGGTGCACTCGAGTGGCAGCTGCTTTTACACACTTTATATTGCTTGATTGAAGTGATCATGGCAACATCATGCGCAAATCTTAAGGATTCATTTCTATTGACTGAATACATTTGAATTTGATGGGAACCTCCTAATTTTGAACCTATGGAAACGAAGCCTATATGTATTAGTTAGAGAGTACTTCAGGCCTTTGTCTCGTAGATATTAGATAGGGAAGCAGGAATTTTCAATAATCTTCTTCTCTGTTAATACTTCTATAAACCTATTCGCAAAAAAAAAAAAACTTCTATAAACCAGCGATGAGGTTTGTAGGTGTGATAGCATAATGATATTATCTGATAATAACAGAAGATCTTTAGGCCTCCTTTGGTTCATAAGATTGAAAAATCATAGGAATAGAAAAGTCATAGGATATGAGATGACATGCATCTCAAATCCTATGCATAGGAATAGAAAAGGAGATGCCCTTTGATTCACACCATAGGATTTTTTCCATTGAGTCTAGGCTAATGTTTATTTTCCTATGAAATGTGGAGGATAGGAAGAATTCCTCCATAGGAATAGGATTTCATTCCTACAAACCAAAGAGCTCTGAAGGAATTTTTCCTATAAAAATCCTATCCTATAAAAATCCTACAAAATTCCTCCAAACCAAAGGAGGCCTTAGCAGGAACTACATCAGTAGGAACCATCGCAATGACCTTGTTGTAGTAGTTTCTTAGGTATGCTGTATAGGTTTAGTTAAGGTATAATCAGCCTGGTCATCAAACTGCTCAAGGTCTTGGTTCATTGAGTCACCTGTTCGACCAGGGATCACTCCTCAGTACTGCTGGTTTAAATTTGAAAGGCAGCTAGACCCTAGTATGTCCTTTGATGGTGCAGATTTTCATCTCAAGTACAGTGAGGGATAATCGAATATGGAGTACATACTGCTGATAAGCAAATTCCACCAGCAATAGGTCATTCAGGATTAAGTTTGGTACTTACTGAATAGGTGATGTACAACTCTACAAGTAATGTTTGTTTTTACTTGTTGCTGTGTATGTTGTATTCCTTAATTATATCATACGGCAAAATACACGTGACTTCACGTAGCGTTTTTATGATATAGAAATATGGTAAAAATAAATATGCACCAGTATGTTTTATGTATACAAGTATGTTTAATTAGCCCCATCTGTGCACAGTGATACTGAAATCGCTATTCTCTATGCAAGTATGCGCCGATATAATCCAAATAGTTTATCCGTCAAAATTGGGCCATCGGCATCACCACACGCTGCAAGGTTCCAGTGCCATTAGTGCTTGCTGCTGGTGAATATTCTGTGTAACTACCATCCTGAAATACAATGTGACATGATCTGGTGTACTAAGGAGTTTGTTCCAAGGGTTTTAAGGGCCTGTTTGGATTAGAGCCCTGACGCGCCCTACCAAATATTTGGTCATTGACCAGAGTGCTTCTTGCGTTTGGTTGAGATCCAATCTTTTGGCACGCCCCTGACCCATTGTTCCTTCCCGTTTATACCATAGCCAATTATTTGGCGAGGCGCTGGCGGCCGTTTCGTCCGCTAAAATTTTGGCGTGCCCTCAGTTGGCAAGGTGAGTGCAGGCACAATCCAAACACACCCTAAACATCAGGATTTGCCCGATCTTGGCCATTGGTTGTAGCATCATGCCATTGTCAACGCACAATATCCATAGTTACTCGTACACAGTACACTATATAGATAGATACTAATCTAAGAGAAAAAATAACGATCATAGGCAGAATCATAAAATTATAGATGGTCCATACATCAGGAGATTACAAATGGTGGAACTAAAGAGTAAATATAACTCCTCGTTTTATGTTTGGTCTGAACTCTTAAGTACTGCCACGGGGCAATTGAGCCTAGTTAGCGCACCAGTTGTTTTTGCTGAAGTGAATTGGCCAAGCCCGGGTAAAGGAGGAGGGTTGTGATAGGCTTGGCGAGCCAACGTAAAAACTAGCCAGTCCCATGGGTATGAAACCCATTTGAGTGAGAGTAGTACTAGGATGGGTGACCTCCTGGGAAGTCCTCGTGAAAGGGTTTCATATCTAAGGGTTGTGATAGGCTTGGTGAGCCAACGTAAAAACTAGCCAGTCCTTTGGGTATGAAACCCATTTGGCGAGAGTAGTACTAGGATGTGTGACCTCCTGGGAAGTCCTCGTGAAAGGGTTTCATATCTAGCCTACCCCAACTTGTTTGGGACAAAAGGCTTAGTAAGTAAGTAAGAATTGGAGGCACAGTATAAGCTGTAAAGTAGAGGTGGCTGATTCTAGCAGGGTCGTCTCCAGAAATTCGGGGCCCCGGGCCAAAAATCAAAATAGGGCTCAAAATTTCAAAAAAAGTCATATAACAAAAGAACTAATATAATTACGGCATACACTCACTTTATTACATAATTTCATTCTGTTTTATTTTGTATAATATTTAGACATATATCAAAATACTATTGCTGAAAAACAGTGAAGGGATACTAAAGCAATAAGCTAACCTCATGTTTACCAAAAATCAACATTTGTCTAGTATTCCTTGAAATGAGCACTCTTTTGAGATTGAGCTTGTGCTTCTGTTTATATAACCAGAATCATACGTTCTATTTTTGGAAGACATGATGATTGATGAGGATTGACAAATAAATGCCTCCTGTTTTTATAAACCAAAGAAATTTAATGATTCATTATTCAAACATGAAAATTCCTAATTAGTGTGAACAAAAATATAAAAAACAATTACAACTGATCAAGAACAAACTTAATTTTGTCCTACTCCTAACCTAGCACCAGGACAAATAAATTCGCTACCAATACCTAGCCCAGGGACACATAATCTCATTCTACTTGGCTACTCCTAACCAGGGATTGCTCCTAATCTAGGTCAGGGAGATCACACTTAACCAAGTACTCGTGATAAATAGCAGAGATAAAACTAAGTATACCTAATAGAAGGTCGTGGCCGATCGCCAATGACGGAAGGCAGCGGACGGTGTCGTGGGCAATTGGCAGAACCACGGAAGGTAGCAGATCGCCGATGGCAGAAGGCAGCAGACGGCGTCCCGGGCGATTGGCGGAATCGCGGGAGGCAGCAGTGGTGTCCTGGGGCGCTTGGCGGAAGCAGACGAACCGGCGTGTTGGGGTTTAGCGATCGATGGGACAGTTGATAGATTCGTGAATAAGCAGGCCCCGTGGGCTTGCTTTGTTGCTGGGTATGTTGCTTAGGCTTTGCTGTGCTGGGTACCTTTAGTTAGCCGCTAGATTAAATGGCCGGTTTATATGGCAAAGTGTCATTATACTACTAATACCTAGTTATTTGGGGCCCTGTGTGGTCGCCCACCTCGGCCTCCTCCATGGACGGGCCTGGATTCTAGGAAAGGGCAGAGCTCAGAGTTGGTACCAACTGGGCAATACTGTTAGAGAGGAGTTGAAGAGTCAATTGTGCCTCTAGTGGACATCATCACACCAGTGCAAAGACATGTGGGCAGTGCATACTTCCATACTGGCTTACCAAGGTACATAGAGTAAAACAATGGGGTACTGGCTTGTCCTTTTTACCCTTTTCAAAGTATTTTTTGCGCTGCTGCCTGAATAGAAGTATAAAACAAAACAAGTTCCTAAGCGGCAGTAAAACACAGTCGTCTGAAATGCGCTTATCATAAAAATATCAAATGTTCTGATGCCTTTTGGGAGCCTGCTTCACATGCGTCACCTGCTGGGTTTAATTGACCAGTTCAGAGGGTTCCCTCCAGGTCATTTGGCAGTCTGGCCCTTTGGGTGACTGTTCCTTCCTGGTGCTCAGCTCCTTTTTTGTTCCGATCCTAGAGCTGTTTCAGATCTTTTTATGCCTGTCTATCCTTCAATGACTAGGCTTAGAGCCCTTTCTATGCTTTAACAATCGCATTGTTTTGTTTTCTTGAATCAAGGAGCTACTAGTGTTCTTTGTTTATACTTTAGACTGATAAGACTAAGCTTGTGTGTATAATTTGTTAATAGTTTTCTTGTGATTATCTTTTCTATAAATTGCGTAACGGAACATATCCATAGTAAGTATTGACATGATGTGGAAAATTTAGGTTCATCAAAAGAAGTGGTCAGATGCTATACAGAGCCTTCAACACTCAATACGAGGTTACCCAACATGTGCGGATTTATGGGAGGTGTGTGTTTTATTTCCTTATATTTGTTTGTCAAAGTTGATGAAACTCAAGTCATAGGTTCATTCTGTCTTTACAATGTATTTGGTTTAACATTCCATATTTGGTATTAGGCACTTGGTCTGGCTTACCACCGTTTGGGCATGTTTACTGCAGCAGTAAAGGTATGCTGTTTTCACTTTCGAGCATCATAAACAATTTAGTGTTGCTGTGAGTCTTCTGAATATGCTTACTTCAGTTTTTGTTGGCAGTCATATGGGCGAGCTATTGAACTTGATAGTTCCAGGGTCTTTGCTTTGATTGAAAGTGGAAACATCCAGCTAATGCTTGGTTATTTCAGAAAGGTAGGAAGCTTTTTCAGCTAATGAACCTTCAGTTGTGTTGGATACCTACTGCTTTTATTAGCAAAGAACAATTTAAGTATCTATGCGAACTCTACTGCTGCTACCAGTAATAACTTCTGTGATATTGTACTTTACACAATATAGGGAGTCGAACAGTTTCGTTCTGCCGTGGAGATGGCTCCTCATAATCATTCTGCATACTTTGGACTTGCTTCGGCATTGCTTGCGTGGTCAAAGCATTGCGTAACTACTGGGGCCTTTACCTGGGCAGCTAATCTATTGAAGGTATTTTGGTATATGATACTTTGTTCTGTATCAATAGCATTTCATGTCCATATATCACCTGAGTGTTGTTTCATGTAGGAAGCATCTGAAACTGCTAAAGTTTGCACTTCCTTGGCTGGAAACCTTTCCTGTGTTTGGAAATTGCATGCAGATACTCAGGTACCTCTATAACCATTAATTGATCACTTAAATTTACTTGGCACCTTGTAACTTGAAGCATTCTATTCAATCATATGTCTCACACTTTATGTCAGCTCGCACTTGCAAGGTGTTTTCCGTGGGAGGATAGGCATATCAAGAGGGGCATGGATGAACAAAATTTCAAAGCTTCTATCCTTCAGTGGAGAAATACATGCTTGTCAGCTGCAAATAGTGCAAAACTCTCATATCAACGAGCTTTGCACCTCACTCCCTGGGAAGCTAATATTCACATTGATACTGCTATTTGTCTTGATCTCATTTGTACCATGGAGGAGAATAACTCTGTAGACCCCATTGCTTGGTAAACTTCTTTGTTCATCAGATGCTAGTTTCGTTTGGGAGATTTCTGATGATACTCTATGTTTTCTGTACAACAGGGAGCTTCCAGAAAAAATGTCATTGGGTGGTTTGATGCTGGAACCAGTTAATAAGGATTTCTGGGTTACATTGGGTTCAGTCTCAAGTAATCAGGCTTTAAAGCAGCATTCTCTTATCAGGGCACTGCAGTTGGATACGTCTCTCTCTGAAGCTTGGGCATACCTTGGAAAGGTACTGCTATTTATGCAGTAGTTGGTTGCCTGGTTGGCTCTTTTTACTAGCAGGAAGGTAACTAATAGTTGGACCTTCAGATTTACAGACAATCAGGTCACAAGCAATTGGCAAGACAAGCATTTGATCGAGCTCGAAGCATTGATCCATCATTGGCCTTGCCATGGGCTGGAATGTCGGCAGAAAACGATCACCAATCTAGGTAACCACCCCCTACATCTTTTGCTGAAAGCCCGAAAGGCCCCTATACTGCTGCACTCAATTTTTGCTTACGCTGATTTAATCTTTGGTATGATCTTAAAGGGCTGGTTCAGTAAATGAGTCTTATGAAAGCTGCTTGAGAGCTGTGCAGATACTACCTGTAAGTACAATTTACTGAGTTGTCTGTTGTTATTAATGTAATTTAGTAATTTGCTTAGTTATTTCCTTACTTTAGTTTTATCTCATTCTCATGTCATATTTGCATAGCTGCCAGAGTTCCAGATTGGCCTTGGAACAATTGCAGCTCGTTCTGGTGAACTTCTGTCACCTCAGGTATGTTCAATTTCATTTTTCTCGTGTCGTTGAAAGTTAATTTTGAAGTAAATATTGGCCACTTCATGCTCAAAATGAAGTGATGTTTTTCTAAAGCAACCCGTTTAACCTGGTGGCAGTTATTATATGTTCTCATCTTTACATCATAGTGTTGTTGGATTGTTGGCATTGTCACTAAGTTAGTGCTACAGATGGTTTCACTAGGCACATGTTTATACCTATGCCTACATAAGTTAGTGCTTGGGTTTGGGTATTTAGAGCACCAGGTTATGTATATGTAATCTTTCTTGAGCAATGCTTATGTTGTTTACACTTATTACATGCTTCTTTTCCGTCTTTGACATGCCAGTCTCTGTGTATGTGGTGCTTTATGTTGTGTAGGTATTGATGGCTGTAAGACAGGCTGTTCAGCGAGCGCCTCATTACCCAGAATCACACAATATAAATGGCTTGGTCTCTGAAGTGCGATCAGATTTTCAATCTGCAATCACGTCTTACCAACATGCGAAATTTGCTTTAGGCATGATGCGCAGATCCAAGTTGGACAATAGATATCCTTTTGTTGATGTTTCAGTGAATCTTGCTCGGTCACTATGTAAGGTAAGAATACTATCATATGGTTTGATAGAATTATTTATTTCAGAGCAAGAAGCTTAAATCATGCTGTTTACTGTAAATCTAAAAGAATGTTGTGTACTGTGACTTGTGTATCTGTAATAAGCTTGCTGTTCCTAGTGTGGTACTTATGAATCTTATAGTTAGGTGGTTATCCTTTTAATTCCCCATAAGCATTTCCACTTCTTTAATTAAAATCATCACATTGACCGCAGGCTGGTCTTGCAACTGATGCAGTGCGCGAGTGCGAAGAGTTGAAAACACAAGGTCTGTTTAGTTTCCATTTCAAGCAACTGAAGGCTTATATTTCCTATTTTTCTTATGAATTGAACAAACATGCATGACAAGCATATTATATTATTATTATATCAATTTATTTTGCACATGCTATATACAACATACACACTAACAAGTCATCTCAAATTTCTAGGACTGCTGAACGTTGATGGATTGCAAGTATATGCTCTTGCATTGTGGAAACTTGGACGGCATGATGAAGCTCTTTCCATATCACGAAACTTGGCTGAAAACTTATCTAATATGAAGCAGGAGAGTGCAACTGGGGCATTGGGATTCATATGCACCTTAGCATACAACATAGCTGGGAAGGATTCTGCAGCTTCGGTCATTCATACACTCCCTGGTCAACCCAGTTATAACAGAGAGTTGAAATTCATCATCTCTGCATTAGATGCTTTGCAGCCAAGCAAGCGTTTTCAGTTACCTCACTTGAGTACGCCTCCTAGACTTACATCCTATGACGTGATGAGTGAAGTCCACTCAAATATTGCTCTGGGGAAGGCAGTAAGTACCCTAATTTTTTTTTGGGTACTTGGTAGATTTTTTTTCTTCCTTTTTTGGTTGTATGCTAGTTGTAATAATATAGATTAAATTTGACTTGTAGATTGGTGGGGAATTAAACAACTGTTTAGGGGTCGGGGGTGGTTTGTCTTACCTGAAAAAGGTTCTACACATGTATCCTGACTGCAGTTTAGTAAGGTAACATCTTCCCTGGAACAATAAACCATGACTATGACTATATTGATCATAATGTTGCCATTCGTTGCATGCTGCAGAAACCATCTTGGATCTCTCCTGCTGTCGAGCGGAGATTGGACTGCTTCTCACAAAGCAGTAAGGGTTACTTCGTTGTCCCATGGGCACACATCCAATAGGGGCCTAAGGTCTCCGCATCAAATTCAAGCTTGTGCAACAATGTCTTGCTATGCTACCTGCACCTCTTATCCAAAGTTCTCGTTCCCAACATGTGAAGACCAGTACCTAAGTCAATACAATGGAATATGCAACCTGCAAAGGTATGTTTTTTTCCAACTTACGACATTGACAACATTATACTTATTTGGCTTCGGTTGGCAAACTAAGATGTAACTTCATTTGAAGGTTGGTCCATCAAGAACCATGGAACCAAGATGCACGCTACTTGCTTGTGCTTGCTATTTTCCAAAAAGCACGTGAAGAGAAGTACCCCAAACATATTTGTGCCACTTTGAAGAGGCTGGTTTTACAAATTATGTCCAGCAGTAGCAATTCACAAGAGCATAAACTCATCCTTTATGAAAAGTACTTGCTACTTCTTTTGTCTTCAGAGGTTAATTTGCAATCTGATGACTATGAAAACGGCATTGCTCAAGTTACAGATGCTCTAAGAGTTGCTCCCCCGAGTGTGGATACTTTCTTTGCACACTTGCAACTATGTCGGGCTTATGTGGTGCAAGGCGATCTTTCGAACTCCAGGAAGGAATACATGAAATGCTTGCAGAACCGCACGAATACTGAGGTTGGCTGGGTAATGCTCAAGCAACTTGAATCTTTATGTTCAGTGAACCGTGGCTCTGATGAAATAGAGATAAATCTGAAAGGATGCATTGAAAGGAATGGTAGGAACCCATCAAAATGGGCATCTCTTTTTAATCTAGCATGTGCTCAGTGTTTTATGCGGGATGAGGACTTTGCAAGTGCTGAAAAAGCTCTTGCACAGGCATGTGCGGAAAAGGATGCTGATAGCTGCATCTTATTCCTCAATGGTAAGCCAGTATGTTGTTTTTCTGTTTCTTGGTTAGCATATTTCAATTGTCAGTTTTCCCTGAAACTTTTTTTGGTTATTTCTTATGTGGAGTTGAATTTTGTACTCGATTGTTCTGTTATCTCCAATAGACAGTATCCCGCAATCTGCTTAAGAAACTTAGAAAGAAGAATCTTCTTTGTGTGAGTGACTTTTTTTTCTTTCGAAAATGAGTGACTTGTTTATAACCTGGTTTACTGATAGTGAGCATTCACAGTAGCATTGCGGGTGACTTGTTTATCACCTGGTTTACTGATCATGAGCATTCACAGTAGCATTGCCGCCTTAGCTTAACATTGTCCATAACATAACACCAGCTGATGGGTTCTGCTTCACATCTACTCCCTCCGTTCCGAATTACTTGTCTTGGATTTGTCTAGATACGGATGTATCTAGACTCATTTTAGTGCTAGATACCTCCGTATCTATACAAATCCAAGACAAGTAATTCGGAACGGAGGGAGTACTACTACAGTGACCAAGTAGATGCTTAGACATCACATTTCTTTGCAAGTTAGTCCGGGAGGTAGAATTCACACAGCCTATTAAGTTTTTACAAACTCTGTCCACTGCCTGCAAATTTTATGTTATTTTTATAATCTTAAGGGGCGATAGCGAGCGGGACTAACATTAGGAGTAGATGAGTTTGCTTCTTTCTATGTTCTCACCGTATACTGAATGAAAATCACCCTGGCAGGAGCTATGCATATGGAGATTGCGCGGAGGTATGCGGCTCCTCAGTATATAACCCGCGCAGCTTCGAGCCTCAGAAAGGCACAGCAGAAGTCCCAAGCTATGGTGCCCATCATATCGCTCCTACTGGCCCAAGCAGAAGGCAGCCTCGGCTCCAAAGCCAAGTGGGAGAAGAACCTTCGCCTCGAGTGGTTCTCATGGCCCCCAGGTCTGAAACTGAAGCTCAAAGCTTGAACACTACTCAGATAAGAACGTTCATTTCATTTTATCTGACCGTTTCCTGGTTTTGATTCGCGCAGAACTGCGGCCTGCTGAGCTCTACTTCCAAATGCATCTGCTGGCGAGCCAGTCGACTGCGGCGGCGGCGGCAGGTCCTCAGCAGAAGAAGCAGCAGCAGCTGGTGGAGACGATGCAGAGTCCTGGGGCGTGGCTTCTCAGGGCGATACACCAGAACCCGTCGTGCTCCCGGTACTGGACGGCTTTGCTGCAGCTTGTGTGCGTGTAGCGTCCTTGACCCGGCCGGAAGTCAGTCACCGGTCTTGTAGCTGATACGGGCGTACCGGAATCACCTGTAGCGTATTTTTGTTTGTCGAGCACACCTATTTGGGATGAACCCGTGGGGTGCTCTGGCGAAGTGTATTTGTTGCCGTGAACTTTATCAAGGAGGCCCTACTCTCGCAAACCTTGCAAACCGTAACCTGTAACATTTGAAACATGATGATGGTCCTTTTGGATAGAGAAGAAAATGGTAGGGAGAACGAGCGTCGGTGCAACATTTGAGAAAGGAAAAAGGAAGCGTCAGTCTGCTTATCCCAGCTCAAGCAGCATACACCACAATTTCGTTCGAAACAAGCGCCATCTGTAGAGCTATAGTCATCTTTTAGAGCTACTAGATGACCTGGTTGCGCCAATGGCGCAAGAAGCCAGTTAGAAGCAATGTTAGTAGTGAGTAAGTAGGAAATGTAGATAGAAAGATAATGCAATGTGGATTGTATTACAAATAGTAGAGTGACTTAAATTGGTTTACAGATAGTAGAATGACTTAGATCGGTTAACAGAAATACATTTTTGTTTAGGCAGCCTCACAGCTTATTTAGGCACCTTCTTAGTCAAATCACCACTCCTGCCCCTAGTGTCATCAAACCACATAATTCTTTGCCACCAACTCCCGATCCCATTGCCAATTTTATTCAACACATGGAAATTCCAAAAGCACACTGTGACAAATTTACTGGTCATCAACAAACAGTCAAGCACATAATTATTAATTGATAATTATCAATAATATCTAACGATCACCTAGGATTTTGGCTCTTCTCAAGAACAAATAAATTTTTACCTTGGTACTAAAGTGACCTAATTCAAATTCATTTCAGATGAGAAAAACTATAGTGGAAGCAACAATCGTATAGAGAAATAACATCAAGAAGTGGTGCTACTGAATTAGGGTAGAAAAGAAAAAAATATTCATAAAAAAACGATATCAGATATATTTTATGTGCCCTGCACAAGGTATGTACTAATAATTAATTAAAGCATGGTATTTCTCAATCTCATGTCAGGTGCCAAATATTAATCCTACAATGTGAAGCTGCAAAGTTGCGACGCAACATATTTCCTGAATGCATGTCTTGTTGGAAGAAATTTATATCCTGATTGCTCACATTCACACATCCATCATCGAATCTTGTAGAGCCCACCGAGTACATATTAAGATGCAGTTAGAAGCAAACTAATAAAAGTACGTCCAGACAGGAAATTGATGATATACCTTGCAACAAAAGCAGAACAAAAGTACAGCTGATTCCAAGTCAAATGTAAACATACGGTATGAACCAGAGAGAATAGATCTCAATGGATTAAATAAGCAATGGATGCAAAATATGTGCTCTGGGGCTGAACTTATTTAGAAACTTAATAACTGAACTATATGTGTGACCTAGTAATCTCTCCCATATACTTCCAGATATACTGAAAAGGAAAGACTGAATCTCATATCTTCTTACTATAAACCTCTAAAGCATAGGAAGGAGACAGAAGAATATATGACGTACCGAAGGAATTTGACGAGCTTGCTTATGCTTTAAATCTTTCAACAACTTTGAAGACCACATACATACACATGGATATAATCATCACATACAGTCAGAACAAGCAACTAACATAAAGCGGAGTATTAAAGTTCCAACCATTAGCTAGTTGCATAATCTATAAGAGTTTGGAGTATATACGACGATTCAAAGAGATAGCGTAACTCTGTAGTAACAACATGCCAGCGAAAGCTGAACCCAAGAACAATCCCTGAAAAGTAAGATTATTGTGCATCTCTACTTTTCTTTGATTCTTTTACGTCTCCTTCCAGACTTTACTATGATTGAGGTGTGTGTAAATTTGATCAGTCATACAGAACCAAAGTAATGTAGGTGCTCTTAATACTCAAATAAGAATAGACCGGGGAGGTAAGGATGAGCTCCTGGTATTCACTTTAGGTGTTATTAAGAAATAAGCTATTGAAAATATGTAATGAATATAAAGATGGTGAGGGCTTCAAGAAACATAATGAACATCAGAACGGGAAGGTGCCATTTTCATTGACATGCCGAAAGAAATGTTGTGAGCAATTCGAAAATGCTAAATCGGACAGACAGGTATCACCTACTTGTTGATGACATCTACTTTTGAGCTCTGATGTAAGCATGGCAAAACAGCCCATAGTCAAGACTGGAACCGATGTATTTTAAAGAAATTCAGTACGGGGGCGAATAACAAATACGTAATGACAAGAACTATTGAACTCGAGCTTCGCTAGCATATAAAGAAACTAACAGCAAAAAACATCCACCATGCAACCAGTGGAATACTAAACAACATACAAAATTAGTAAGTAGTAACATCTCACATTCCTTAGCAAAGATAAATGGATGGCAGAGATGATGGCACAAATTACTTTATACGTCGAGCAGCCCTATCCTAGAAAGATGAATCTGCCTTCGACGGCAAGGATGTCATAGACGGACATGCAAAGCCTGAGATTCGCAACCACCTACAGTGGAAGTCCAAACACAAACTGAGAAATACAATTAAGAACCATCAAGTGGAACATAATTTCGGTACTGTGATGGTTGCTCCTTTTGGAAGATCAAATGGAAATATCAGACTAAAGCAGACATCAAAGCCTAACTGGGAGCTCCTTCAGGAAAGTACTTAACTGGCAAAAACTGGCAAAAAAATCATCAACAAAAACGATGGGAGATTGTTGCTCAAGGGAGATACACCGTCAGGCTGTTGCTACAGTTCGTGGTGCAAAATCTCTTGGCCACCCAAACCCACATGCGAAACAAAAATGAAATTACCACAGCTATGGAAGGTACACTGACAATCGACGGCGATATACAACGTGCAGACCGGATGACTTTCAAACCGTGATGGCACTTGCTATGCGGGTAACATAGCTGGAATTATATGTTTGATAAGTTTTTTTTCCCGAACTATGACTAGGGAGAATGATGGTTACGATATTTTTCCTATAGTGACACCTGTTTGTGTCTCGAGAGAAAATTACGCAAGAAACATGCTTCCTATTAAAAATTTGCAGGATTTGTCCAAGGAACAAAAATGAAATTACCACAGCTATGGTAATTGAATCTAAATAAATAGAGAAGATCACAAAAGTTTACCAGTGATAAAAACAGGGCAAATTTTAACATGGTCCCTCTTACCTCCTTTTTTTACATGTGAGGTAAGAAGGTAAGAGTCAATCAAGCCATTCATTGATGAGATCAACGGCTAAGATCTATTTTATACTCTCACCTCTCATGTGAAAAGAGGGGGTAAGAGGGACCATGTTAAAACTGCTCAAAAAACAGGTCTGAATTTTACCTTTTCTCGGAACTTTGTGCTACCTTGGCACCATCTACCTCCAAACCAGGACAAACAGCCTTATCTGGATCATAAAAATAATGAAATGGAGGCAAAAATGACGCAATGCCATCGCCTCGGTCACTGCGCCCACAACCATGCTAGTCCTCAGCTCTGCCACGCAAAGAAACATGGTACTACTATTAAACACTGAAACCCACCCAATCAGAACACAGCAACAACAGTTTCTAGCTACCCACTTGTCCTCACAAGGAGCCGATGCGTCCCCGCGGCCGTCCACGAACTTGATGGGCACGCGTGATAACGAGATCGAAGCCGGCGGGGATGAGCAACGCGTCGTCGTCGAGAACTGAGGGGGCAGCAGAAAATGGGTCAAATCAAAAGAGCGGGGCAGCCTGGCAAAGGAATAGAGCCTGCAGGGGAGGATGGGGGGAGAGCGCATTGTGGTTAGAGGCCGCGTTGGAGATGAGGAGGTCAGCTTTGGTCGAGCCACCGCCGGGACGCCCGGATCTCCTCTTCCTCCTCCAGATCCCGCATCTCTCCTCTTCCTCCAAATCCAGCATCTCTCCTCTTCCTCCAGATTCGGAGCTGACGGCGCGCGGGAGGAGAGAGATGGCTGGGGCAAGGAGAGAGAAGGAGCTGGCGGTGCGGGTGAGGAGACGAGGAAGAGGGAGGAGAGGAGGCGGACGAGGCGCGGGGAGAGGAGAGGAGCCGGCGACGGCAAGAGGGGACGAGGGTCACAGGGGAGACGCCCGGTCGCTTCTCTTTTTCTCTGGCTGCCCGCTCACTTCTCATTTTTCTTTCTCTTTCTTCTGTGGCTGCCCGCTCACTTCTCATTTTTCTTTCGCTTCCCTGCTGCCCGCTCGCACTCGCGCTTCGCTGCTGCCGGCTCGCGCTCGCTGTGCACTATTCATAGCCGACGTGGAGGCATTGGTTGCGTCTAGCACCCCTTTCATCCTTTATAAGTTCAATAATCATCTTTTCCTCTTGGGATTCATCTAGGGCGTGTTTGGTTGCCTGCATGAGGCCCAACCAGAGCCACGCGGAAAGGAAATAGGCTGTTTGGTTGGCTGTATATACTGTTGGGCCTGCATAGCATGAAACTTAAAGCATCTCTGGGCCTGGCTCACTGGAAACACTCAGATCGACAATTTCTTGTGAGTCAGGCCGAGGCGAGCCCAAGTGAGCGGGCCCTTACACAGTGGAGACCTGAGGGATGCCAGGTGATTAGGTGAGGTCTTTTTCAACCTCCATTAAGCTTCTCTCTGATCTCTTTTCTTCCTTGTCCCTCTGATCTACACAACGATACTTTGATTCGAGGTAAACTCTACACGAAAAAGATGCACCTCGATGCTACGGGTCTATTCAGGCGATCGGTTCGTAGTTCGTCGGCCGAAAGTTTTTTATTTCGTGTTCCCGTTTGGAGCTATTCTGGACGAATTTTGTCAGATTTGTCGCGCACGATCGATCGTTTGAAATTTCCTTTAACCAACAACCTAATCTCGTAGCTCCGCACAACATCCGTGTTGTAAGATTTTGGTTTCGACGATTGTAGCTTCATCTCTCCTTGAACAATAGTTTAGTGCACTCATGCCGCTATGTCGAGCTCCTCTGTCTTTTGCTCAGAGCCCTCCTATTCGCCCCTCTTGACACCGATGCCCTTCCCCTTAATCTCCTTGCCCGCGTTCTACTACACTAGAGTCGTTTCCGGCGTCGCTCATTTCGGCCTACTTTCTGTCGTCCTCCTACTGCACTGACGTTGCAATGGCGCGCGCACTGATTTCTCGTGTCCTCTGCCTCCGTGCACACTACAGTTCGCCGCGCCGCCGACGGGCTCGATCATCTTGGCCTCCGCTCGGCCTCCTCTCTCTCGTCCCACTACACTGGAATCGTTTCTGGCGTCGATCATCTTGGCCTCCTCTCTCGTCCTACTGCACGGACGATACCATGGCGCGAGCACTGTTTTCTCCTCCTCTGTCCACCGTCTTTGCGCGAGCACCGCAACTAGTTCGTCAACGGTGTCGCTCGCCGTGCCACTATCCACCGCAGTCGCCATGGTCCGGCGCCACGGACACTATCCACCACAGTCGCCATGGTTCGGCGAACACTGCATTTCTTCTTCCCCTTCCTTTGCTAACTCTTAACCGTGTGTGCTAAGTGCAAGTGCTAGCTCTTAATCATACCCTATGGGGGCAACCAAACAACATGTAGTTGTATGCGTCCAGACAATGCAGACAACCAAATAATGTGCCAAAGTTAATCCCCTAATGTAGAAAGTCCATATGCAGACAACCAAACAATTTACAGATGTCAGATATGAGACTGTTTTTCCAGAGCCAGGTTAAGCGGAGAAGAATATGCAACGCAGGCACTGTAGCCGACGGAAACCAAACACGCCCCTACGTACTCTTCTTTTCCTTTCGTAATCATATCATCTGCTCCAGCACAAGTGGAGTGCCTACTTGGTTGTAAACCTCGAATCACCTTGTTTCAAGAAAGTTCCTTGCGCGACTTGCGCGACCACCCGCTTTTCGCCCTCCAAGCAAGTCCGTGAACGACACGCCGGGAACACGTAGCTTGACCCGATCGAGCTGCGCTGTTCCTCACAGGCTCCGAGGCCAGTAAGATAATCCAGAGAGCCTCCACACGCGGCGCGCCATGGCGACCCGAGCACCAGAACGCGCCACGCATGCCATCCACCCGTCGCTTTAAGCTCCCCCCGCCCCCTGCACCGGAGACACCTCACTCTCTCACCCCCACTCTGCCGCTGCCACCTCGCATCGCAAGCTCTCAACCGACCGACCAACGCCGATGTCCGGCGGCGTGGGCCCGACGGCGGGGGGCGGCATCGCGCTGCCGTCGATGGGGCAGCCGCCGCCGCCGCTGCACCCTACGCCCACCTCGCCCACGGCGCGCCCGCACCACCACTACTACCTCTTCTCCATCAAGCAGCTCAACACGCTGGGCGCCGCCGCCGTGCTCGCCTTCTCCACCACCGTGCCGCTCTCGGAGATCGCCTTCGCCGTGCTGCTCCTCCCCTACCTCCTCCTCCTGGCGTCGCTCGCCTTCCCGCAGCGCCCCGGGAAGCCCGACCCGTCCGCGCCCGTCTTCCTCGGCCCCGCGCGCCTCCTCCTCGCCGCGCACACCGTCGGCGGCTTCCTCGTCGCCGCCGCGCTCCCGGCGCTCTACATCCTCGACGGCCTCCGCTCCGGGGACACCACGGGCATCGCCGCCGCGGCCCCGCACGCCTTCCTGCTCTCCGCGCAGGTGTTCACCGAGGGGCTAACCGCCGCCTTCCCGTGGCGGTTCTCGCTCCCCGTCCGGGCCGCCGTCCCCGTGATGTACAGCGTCCGCAGGATGTTCGCGGCCGGGGAGTGGCTCCGGCAGGAGATGGAGGAGAAGCGCGGCGGCCCCGGCGTGGCGCAGCGGCGCGTGGTGGCCGGGAGGGTGCTCGCCCTGGCCAACATGGCCTTCTGGGGCGCCAACCTCTTCGCCTTCCTCCTGCCCTTCTACCTGCCCAGGGCGCTCCAGAGGTACTACTGCGACGACGGCGTCGACCGCACGGCGCGCGCCCACGGCGACGCCGACGAAGACGAAGATAAGAAGGATTCCTAGATAATCCCATGCCGTCGCGTGTGATGGCTGCGTACGCCGCGGTGCATGTTTTACTCCAGTAGTTTGTTGTTTTTCTCCCTTGCCCGAATATTTTCGCCATGTAAAATTTCTCAGCAGTAGATGTCAGCGAATGCAACTGGTAAACTGTATGCACATTTACTTGCGTGCGTACGTACGTTTGTGATGGGACTCTGAGTTTGAATGTTGAGCTGAAAGTTTCCAAATTCGAGTGGAGTTGACCTTCAAAAAAATTCGAGTAGGGTTCAGTTCCGAATCCACCGTTGGGTTGTGGGAATCTCTTGTCAATAGTCGTAAAAAATAGTTTTGCTAGAACTCATTTAGATGAGATTTAATTTGGTCTCATTCACTTTTTATAGCCATTGAATGTGGTGCTATAAGATGCGTGTGTGCTGACGTGGGGTTGTATTCGTTTTTGTTTTCCAAATGAATGAGACGTAATCATTTAGATGAGTTTTAGGTACTCCCTAAAAAATAGAGCTCGGCAGTGCTGAGCTGACATGCATTTCGTCTTGATGTCGATATTACAACGTCGGAGTCGGAATCCAATCATTGGCCCGTGCCGAACTTGTTGCGGCGCTGCTGCTGCTGCCTGCCGGCCGACTGACTGATGTGGTGGTTCTACCGCAAGGGGCCCTCGGGCTTCGCCGGCGCCTCCACGGCCGAGGAGGTCACCGCCGGCATCGACGGCCGCGGCTTAGTCGCCGTCATCACAGGTACCTACTTCTACTTTCTGGTTTCAGCCGTGAGCTGACACCGACGAGCTCGCGCCCCTGCAGGTGCGTCGAGAGGAATCGGTCGGGAGACGGCGCGCGTCCTGGCGCTGCGGGGCGTGCGCGTCGTGATGGCCGTCCGCGACGTCTCCGCGGGGGTGAGGGCCAAGGATGCCATCCAGGCCGAGATCCGCGGCGGCGCGGAGGTGGACGTGCTGGAGCTGGACCTTAGCTCCATGGCTTCCGTGAGGAGATTCGCCGCGGAGTTCGCCTCCCTCAACCTGCCCCTCAACATCCTCATGTAAGAACAACTAAGAACATCCACAACAGCATCCAATCGACCTCTCTATTTCCGTCATGAAATGAGCAGACATCTTGCCCGTGGTTGCACACACTGGGAGCTTAATTTCTCGCATTTTTTCTCGGCAGCAACAACGCCGGAGTCATGGCGAGGGACTGCACCCGTTCCCCCGACGGCCTAGAGCTGCACTTCGCCACGAACCACATCGGTACACCAAAGTTGTCCGCCGGGTGCTCATGTGGTCCGTGAGTTATGAGGTTGATGCTCACCTTGTCGACTCCAATGGCATGGCAGGGCATTTCCTTCTGACAAACCTGCTGCTGGAGAACATGAAGAGCGCGTGCCGGGACAGCGGCGTGGAAGGAAGGATCGTTAACGTGTCATCTTCCGGGCATATCATGACCTACCCCGAAGGGATATGCTTCGACAAAGTGCATGATCCTTCAGGGTAATCAATCTGTTGTCAGTTAGACCAAGCTGAATGAATGAAACCAACCATCTCAAGGCCTCACAAAATTGGGGAAGTAACATTGCTCGCCATGTTCTGAACTTCACAGGTTCAACAGCTTCATTGCTTATGGCCAGTCCAAGCTTGCAAACATTCTCCACATGAATGAGCTGTCCCGGATTCTCAAGGTACGTCGATTCTTTGCCGCCTGAATGAATGGATGAAGAACAATTCAAAAACAATTTTGTCAACAGGATGAAGGGGTCAACATTTCAGCTAACACGGTCCATCCGGGCGTCATCGTGACAAGCCTTTTCAGAAACAGGACCATTGTGAGCGGTAACTCTCGAATCACTAGAAATTGGTCTTATGAGCTACCAGCACAATATGGAACAAAAGTGCAAGTAGCTCTGAATCGTAGATTGTGCTGGTAGTTCTGGTTGTAACAATTTTAACTGTTTTTGTGTTGCAGCTCTCATGAACACCGTTGGAAGAATCATAAGCAGAAGCGTCCAACAGGTGATTAAGCCCTCACGGTTTCATATTTGGTTGTTGTTTTTGCCTTCTTGGTAGAACATATTACGCATTTTCAATGGCTGAAGAAAACATCATGCTATGTTAATTCAGGGTGCTGCAACGACATGTTATGTGGCGATGCACCCTCAAGTCCAGGGGATAACTGGTAAATACTTCGGCAATTGTAATATAGCCAACACAAGCTCGCAAGCTGTAGATGCAGAATTGGCCAAGAAGTTGTCGAACTTCAGCTTGCAGATAGTGTCTTCTTGATGTGCCGGTTTCAGATCAAATGATTGTTCGGTATACGCTCTCATGTCTGCTACTTTTATGTTCGACTGCTTAGACCAAGACGACAGAAGCACAAGACTTCAAAGTGATGGTTGGTATATCAGAGTGCAGTTGTGTCGTGCCGCCGTGGTGCTTATACGGTCACACGTAAGTAGTGAAGATTAGATCATGAGAGTTAATGTCTTGCTTCACTGTCTATGAAAAGTTTGGGCATGTCTATTGTCTGTTGTAAATTGTCTGTTGTAATTATCAATTTCTGTTGGTATTATTTTTGGTCTGGAAGTCTTCACAAATTTCGCCGCCTTGATTGATCCTTTGCTAGCGTAGAACAAATGTGAAAGTAGTTTTAATCCCCATGAAAGTAGTCATGTCCAATCCGTATTTAAGAATCTTTACAGTTCTCATCAGTTTGTGCTCTTCCCTAAATCTGCCCAAACTTCTTCACCGGTTGCACCGCTGGAAGTGTCATAAGAGCATCTCCAACAGGCTGCGAAATTTGCGGCGCATCGCTGGAAGTGTCATAAGAGCATCTCCAACGGGCTGCAAAATTTGCGGCGTGCTGGAAAACCGCCAGTTTGACGCGCGAGAGGCCGCGCGACACGCTTCAGCAGGCGCGCGAAATAAATTTGGCCCCTCGCGCAGGGAAAAGCGGCAGCACGCGGTAGTTTTGCCGCGCGATGCTTAGCGCGCTGGGTTAAAAGCCACGCGCCTGCACCCGCCAACCGCCAGAAACTTCACTCCCGTCGTCGCCACGCCTTCTCTTCCCGCCTCTTTCAGTGCTCCGCCACTGCCGTGCCTTCTCTTCCCGCCTCTTTCAGTGCTCTGCCACCGCCGCGCCTTCTTCCTTCGCCTCTTCCAGCTCCCCGCCGCCGCCGCGCCTTTTTCCCCGTCGGTTCCAACACCCCCGCCACCGCGCACCGCCATGCTGCCGCGCCCTCGGAGCAGTTCGGGCTACCGCGGCGTCCGCCTCCGCCCCTCCGCATGTATTACACGGAGATCTGCTCCGGTGATACACGCCTCGGGCTCAGAACAATCGACACCGCTTACAAGGCCGCCCGCGCGTACAGCACGACGCCGTGGCGCCTCGGGCGGCCTCGGTCGCAGATGAATTTCTCCGACGTGTGCACGCGCCAGGAGCATCGCCACCTCCAGCAGAGGCGGGAGTGCCGCCTCCTCCTCATCGAGGTGGACGAGCACGCCATGGCGGTGTGGCGTGAGTGCTTCCCGCAGGATGTTGCCACCAAGAACAAGTTCTGGGCCCAGAGGAAGGTGGAGCGAGCCGTGCGTCGGGCGGACAAGCGAGCACGGAAGGAACTGGCGGAAGCCCAGATCGACCTGGGACGTCGTCGACCTGGGACGATGAAGATCCTCGGTGGCTCGATGTGTTTAGGTCGTCGGACTACACCACCAAGGAGGACGAGGAGTAGTTTAGCATCATTTTATCTATTTTTATTTAGCATCATATGAACTTGCTTGTGGTTTGGGGCTTGAACTATGCTATGAATTTGAACTATGAATGTTTTCGTATATGTTGTTTCATATTTTTTCCAAGCGCTTGCCGGGGGTGCTAGATTTTGCCGCGCCGGGTGAAGCGCTATAGCGGCGCGCTAAATTTTGCAGCGCCTAGAAAAGCAACCATCCTCCTGCGCACGCTAAAATGCTATTTCGGCGCTGTAATTTTTTAGCGCGTCTATTGGAGATGCTCTAAGAAGCAATGTCCCACTTCAATGCGGGTCCACAACAGAACAAAGAATGAAAACCATGACCATGCCTCGAGTAGAAAGATTGGGAAGCGACATATTTTCCTGGGGCCAAAAGTGAAGAAGTTCTTTGCGTTGATTACCTTCTTCGCAAGTCATGGTCCCACAACGGACGCTTCAAATTATACCTGTCACGTCAATCCCACAAGCTTTGTATAATACTTTTCCTCGAACAATGGTTTAGTAGATTTGGAATTGTAACCAAGCATCCTGGGTTCTATACCCGATTCAACACTAGAGGATGCATCCGATCTTGGATATTGCAATGAATTTATCCATTTTGCCAATTTCTACTTTGTTTTAAGTATATTTATTACTTTATTTATAGATACATTATGTAAATTGGTCAACTTTAAATTAAAAAATAGAGTATAAAGAGTAAATAAGCCGGTGAATCCGTTTTCGAGACTTGTAAACATCGCCCGCCACATTATAGAAGCTGGCCACGTTTGAAGTCATTACCCTTAACCGTCATTTATTACTTTGACTTTTATGACCAAGGTATTCTGAAGGATTCGAGCTAAGTAACCATCACGATCTCGCCTTGTTTCTCTGAAAAAAGGAAAATGACCTAGCAGCGCGTGAGTCACCATGGACAGTACAGTCGTGCAACACATCGGAACTTCTAAGTACAGCGCCATTGTCAAGCACTTTCCCGGTACCTGGCATGCCCGAGTTGTCCTCTCACTTTCCTAAATGCATTGACGTTGAGGCTCCAGTGAGCGCCTCTGGCATGGACTTACCATATTTCTAGGAGTCAACTATAGAAGATAGGATAAGTAATACAAATATGTCACGCTCAACACCCCCCGCAGTCGAAGCGTCGGTGTCGGCGATGCAAAGACTGGAACAGAACTCCTGGAATGCAGCGGTTGGAAGCCCCTTGGTCATAATGTCGGCAAACTGTTGGGTTGTCGGTACATGAAGAACACGAAGCTGACCTAACTGAACCTTCTCGCGAATGAAGTGAACATCAAGCTCAATGTGCTTGGTGCGCTTATGCTGCACCGGATCCGCCGCGAGATAGGTGGCCGAAACATTATCACAGAAAATCACCGTAGCTTTCGGGATGGAGACCCAAAGTTTGCCAAGTAGTTGCCGTAACCAACATGTCTCGGCAACAACGTTGGCAACAGCACGGTACTCAGCCTCAGCACTCGAGCGGGAGACGGTGGGCTGCCGCTTAGAGGACCATGAGATGAGAGAGTCACCGAAGAAGACACAGTATCCCGATGTAGATCGTCGAGTGTCGGGGCATCTGACCTAATCCGCATAAGTGTAAGCAAAGAGCTCAGTGGAGGCAGAGGCGCGAAGACGAAGACCGAATGTCGGTGTGCCACGAATGTACCGGAGAATGCGCTTGACCAAAGACCAGTGAACATCATGAGGCGAGTGCATGTGCAGGCAAACCTGCTGCACGGCAAACTGAATGTCTGGTCGGGTGAGCGTGAGGTACTGAAGAGCACCAACAATACTGCGGTAGAGAGCGGCATCCGTGGCAGGTTGTCCAGCAGTGGCAGAGAGCTTCGGCTTGGCCTCGGCAGGAGTGGCAACAGGTTTGCAATCGGTCATACCAGCAAGATCCAAGAGATCCAGAGCATACTGTCCTTGATGAAGAAAAAACCCGGAAGTGTCACGTCGCACATTGATGCAGAGGAAGAAGTGCAGAGCGCCCAAGTCCTTAAGCCAAAACTCAGAACCAAGACGACCGATGATGTCGCGAAGTAAGTCCGCCCGAGAGGCGGTGATGACAATATCGTCAACATATAGAAGAAGCATGTCGACATGATCAGCTCGATGAAGCACAAACAGCGATGTGTCGGAGGTGGTGCTGCAAAAACCGAGACCAGTGAGGAATGCTGCAATGCGTTGATACCACGCACGGGGTGCCTGCTTCAGACCGTAGAGAGACCGTGATCGCATGCAAACATCATCAGGCCGAGACGGATCGACAAAACCGGTAGGCTGCTGATAGAGAACACACTCCTGAAGATGACCATAGAGGAAAGCGTTGTTGATGTCGAGCTAATGAACATGCCAGTGGTGAGATGCGGCGAGCTGAAGAACAACACGAATCATGGTGGGTTTGGCGACCGGGGAGAAGGTCTCCGAGAAGTCAATACCGACACGTTGTGCAAAACCGCGAACAACCCAGCGGGCCTTGTACCTGTCCAGAGAGCCATCGGGAAGAAGCTTATGCCGAAAAACCCACTTGCCGGTGATAATGTTGGCACCAGGGGGCAAGGGACCAACGTCCAGGTACGGTTGGCGACGAGAGCATCATACTCAGCACGCATAGCCGCTAGCCAACACAGATCACTCAGTGCAGAACGTACCGAGCGTGGTACTGGAGAGATGACCGTGATGCTAAGATTGTGGTAGCGAGGGTTCGGCTGATGGATCCCGTCTTTGGCACGTGTCACCATGGAATGATGAGGCGGCGGAGGCGGGGGCCGAGCTCGGCGTCGAGGTGGAGGCACAACCACGGAAGAAGACGAAGGCGTGGCCGCAGGAGAAACCGCGGGTGAGGCGGCGGTCGAGGACTTAGACGAGACCACAAATGGCGGCATCGAAACAGCGGGCGAGGCCACGGGTGGCAAAGAGGCGTCCGCAGGGACGAGCGCGGGTGACGGCAACAGGACCGCGGGCGGGGCCGCGGGTGGCGAAGATGATACCGCGGCCGAGACGGACGAGGCGGCAGACGAGGCCGCAGGCGATGCGGGAGCGGGCAAGGCCGCCTCCAACGTGAGTGCGGGCGAAGTGGGAGGGGGCCCGACCGAGACGCCTCCTGGGCCAGGCCAGCGAGGGCGAGCGCCGAAACCCGGAGGGGTGAGGCCGGCTCTACCTGAGCCGACCAGTCCAGCGGGAGCCGAAGCCTGGAGGGGCGAGGCCGTCTCCGCCTGAGCCGACAAAGAAGGCCCCGCCGAAGGACCCGTCAGAGGTGCATTGGGTCATGGCGGAGGAAGCGCAAGGGCTCCACGAGGCCGTCGAGGGAGATCATCCGAAGGCGGAGTTGTTGTCGGTGTAGCCTGCTCAAAGGGGAAAACAACCTCATCAAAGTAAACATGCCGGGAGACGAACACGCGACGAGAGACCAGATCATAGCAGCAAAATCCTTTGGTGTTTGGTTGATAGCTGAGAAAGACACAAGAGAGAGACCGAGGCGCAAGCTTATGTGGGGCGGTGGCGGTGATGTTGGGGTAACACAAGCAACCAAAGACATGAAGATCGTCATAGGATGGGGGAGACCCGGACAGAAGCTGATGAGGTGTATAGCTCCATCGCGGTTTGCATGGACGGATGTTGAGAAGGAGAGTGGCAGTGGCAAGAGCATCAGGCCAAAACCGGGCGGGCATGTGTGCATGGAAAAGCAGCGCACGAACACTCTCATTGAGGGTGCAAAGAAAAGTTTGGCACTGCCGTTTTGTTGGGAGGTGTATGGACATGTAAGGCGGAAAACAGTGCCATGAGTGGACAGAAGATGTCGAATAGTGAGGTTATCAGATTCTTTTCCGTTATCCGTTTGAAGATGAGAAATGGTGCGATGGAAGTGGGTGTGGACGTAAGCATAAAAACTGTGGAGAGTGGAGGCAACGTCAGATTTACGGCGTAGCGGAAAAGTCCAAGTGAAGTGAGAAAAATCATCTAAAATCACAAGATAATATGATAAGCCCGAATTACTAGGCATTGGAGATGTCCAAACATCACAATGAATAACACCGAAAGAAAAAGTGGCTATTGATGTAGACGAAGGAAACGGCAAGCGAACATGTTTTCCTATGCGGCAAGCATGATATGTATGAGCCGCTGATTTATTACAAGAAAAAGAAAAGGTGCTCAAAACTTTGTGAAGAGCGTCGGCGCCGGGATGACCAAGTCGAGCGTGGCAAAGAGAGACATCGGCATGAAGAGCAACCGGGCCGCCACTCGTCGTAGGACCACATGGGTAGAGATCATCGGGGGAATCACATCGGTGCAGAACCCTCCGGGTGCGAGCATCCTTAATAACAGTGACAGGATTTTCATGAGTAAGATTTTTAACAGAACATAGGTTTTTGATTAAGGATGGTGAAACAAGCACATTATTAAGAGTAAGAGATGAAGAGGGGAACAGAAGAGAGGATGAACCGTGATGAGTGATGGGAAGAGAGGAGCCATCACCCACCACGATGCGGGAGTTGAAGGGATAGGGGGAGGCACGGGAGAGGATACCGAGGTTGGAGGCCATGTGAGTGGTGGCACCGGTGTCCATGTACCAATTGCCGCCTCCGTTGTAGGTGCTTGGCGAGGGTGCAACATGAAGGGCGGAGAGGAGCGCCGGGTCGTAGACCGGAGGGGCGCCGCCATATGCGCCGTAGCCTAGGTGACCGCCAGGGCCACTGTAGGCAGCGGCGTTGCCGTATGCCGCGGGAGCCGGCGCGGTCAGCAGCGCCTGATGAGAAGACGGCCGCGACCGGAGGATGCCCGGAGCGGGAGGATGGGGAAAGGGCATGGAGTAAGGATGCACAACACCCGTCCAGGGATTATACCCCAAGAGCCACGACAAAGGAGGGGCGGCCGCGGTTGCCGCAGGAGGGCGGGGCGTCGTGTTGGTGTTGCGGCCGCGACCCCCGCGACCCTTCTGCTTGCGTCCACCAGCGGGCGCGGGCGCGGGTGGCGGGGTCGGAGGAGGCGCGTGTGGCACTGGCGGAGTTGGCAGAGTGTCGTGGCCAGCGGCGAGACCGACGTGGAGGCGGCGTGGGTCGCCTGCCGGGCGGTGTGACGGAGACGCTTTTCCTCCATGCGAAGATATGTGACCGCCTTCGCGTACGTCGGCGTGACGAGGGAGAGGTTGGCAGCGGACTGGCCAAGGTCGGGATGGAGGCCGCGGAGAAGGTTGGTGAGGAGGACGGAGTCGTCGATGGTCATGCCAACGTCGCGCAGCTCATCAGCAAGGACCTTCAGCCGCGTATAGTACTCATCGACCGAAACATCGTTTTGCTGCATACTGAAGAACTCCCCTTGAAGAAAAACGCGGCGTTGGAGTTGATTGTCGAGTGGTACGACCATTTTGCATCATGTTTTATATTGATATTTATTGCATTATGGGTTGTTATTACACATTATGTCGCAATACTTATGCCTATTCTCTCTTATTTTATAAGGTTTACATAAAGAGGGAGAATGCCGGCAGCTGGGACTCCGGGCTGGAAAAGGAGCAAATATTAGAGACCTATTCTGCACAGCTCCAAAAGTCCTGAAACTTCACAGAAGTCATTTTCAGAATATATAATAAATATTGAGCGCAAGAAGTTCACCGGGGGGCCACACCCTGCCCACGAGGGTGGGGGACGCACCCTACCCCCTGGGCTCGCCCCCTACCTCGTGGGCCCCTTGGTGGCCCTCTGATGGCCATCTTCTGCTATATGGAGTCTTTCGATGAGGAAAAAATCATAAGCCATCTTCCCGGACAAGACTCCGCCGCCACAAGGCGGAACCTTGGCGGAACCAATCTAGGGCTCTGGCGGAGCTGTTCTGTCGGGGAAACTTCCCTCCGGGAGGGGGAAATCATCACCATCGTCATCACCAACGCTCCTCTCATCGGGAGAGGGCAATCTTCATCAACATCTTCACCAGCACCATCTCCTCTCAAAATCCTAGTTCATCTCTTGTATCCAATTCTTGTCTCCAAGTCTGGGATTGGTACCTGTGGGTTGCTAGTAGTGTTAATTACTCCTTGTAGTTGATGCTAGTTGGTTTATTTGGTGGAATATCATATGTTCAGATCCTATATGCATATTAACACCCCTCTGATTATGAACATGAATATGCTTTGTGAGTAGTTACATTTGTTCCTGAGGACATGGGAGAAGTCTTACTATTAGTAGTCATGTGAATTTGGTATTCGTTCGATATTTTGATGAGATGTATGTTGTCTCTCCTCTAGTAGTGTTATGTGAACGTCGACTACATGACACTTCACCATTATTTGGGCCAAGAGGAAGGCATTGGAAAGTAATAAGTAGATGATGGGTTGCTAGAGTGACAGAAGCTTAAACCCTAGTTTATGCGTTGCTTCGTAAGGGGCTGATTTGGATCCATATGTTTCATGCTATGGTTAGGTTTACCTTAATACTTTTGTTGTAGTTGCGGATTCTTGCAATAGAGGTTAATAATAAGTGGTATGCTTGTCCAAGTAAGGGCAGCACCCAAGCACCGGTCCACCCACATACCAAATTATCAAAGTACCGAACACGAATCATATGAACGTGATGAAACCTAGCTTGACGATATTCCCATGTGTCCTCGGGAGCGCTTTACATCATATAAGAGTTTGTCCAGGCTTGTCCTTTGCTACAAAAAGGATTGGGCCACCTTGCTGCACTTTATTTACTTTTGTTACTTGTTGCTCATTACAAATTATCCTATCACAAAACTATTTGTTACCTATTATTTCAGTGCTTGCAGAGAATACCTTGCAGAAAACCGTTTATCATTTCCTTCTGCTCCTCGTTGGGTTCGACACTCTTACTTATCGAAAGGACTACGATAGATCCCCTATACTTGTGGGTCATCAAGACTCTTTTCTGGTGCCGTTGCCGGGGAGTGAAGCGCCTTTGGTAGGTGGAATTTGGTAAGGAAAAATTTATATAGTGTGCTGAAATTTACCGTCACTTGTTACTATGGAAAGTAATCCTCTGAGGGGCTTGTTCGGGGTATCTTCACCCCGACCAGTAGAGCAAAGAGTTGCTCCTCAACCTACTGAACGTACCGAAAATGAAAATGTCTGCTTTGAAATTCCTTCGGGTATGATAGAAAAACTGCTAGCTAATCCTCTTTCAGGAGACGGAACAATTCATCCTGATGAGCACCTAATATATGTGGATGAAGTTTGTGGATTATTTAAGCTTGCAGGTGTACCCAGAGATGTTATTAAGAAGGTCTTCCCTTTATCTTTGAAGGAATATGCATTGACATGGTATAGGCTATGTGATTATACGGGATCATGGAACTACAAACGATTGAAATTGGAATTTCATCAGAAGTTTTATCCTATGCATCTTGTTCATCATGATCGCAATTATATATATAATTTTTGGCCTCGCGAAGGAGAAAGCATCGCACAGGCTTGGGGGAGGCTTAAATCAATGTTATATTCATGCCCCAATCACGAGCTCTCAAGAGAAATGATTATTCAAAATTTATATGCTCGGCTTTCCGATAACAATCGCATCATGCTCGATACTTCTTGTGCTGGCTCTTTTATGATGAAGACTATTGAATTCAAATGGGATTTATTGGAAATAATTAAACGCAACTCTGAAGATTGGGACCTCGACGAAGGTAGGGAGTCAGGTATGACACCTAAATTTGATTGTGTTAAATTTTTTATGGATACCGATGTTTTTCGTAAATTTAGCACTAAATATGGACTTGACTCTGAGATAGTAGCTTCCTTCTGTGAATCTTTTGCTACTCATGTTGATCTCCCTAGGGAGAAGTGGTTTAAATATCATCCTTCCATAGAAGTAAAAGTAGCTGCACCTATTAAAGTTGAAGAAAAGACTATCACTTATAATGATCCTATTGTTCCTACTTCTTATGTTGAGAAACCACCTTTCCCTATTAGGATAAAGGATCATGCTAAAGCTTCAATTGTGGTTCGTAAAAGCAATATTAAAACATATACACCTCCTGAGCAAGTTAAAGTTGAACCTAATATTGCTATTGTTAAAGATCTCTTGTCTGATAATATTGATGGGCATGTTATTTATTTCTGTGATGAAACTGCTAGAATTGCTAAACCCTGTGCTAAAGATAAACCTAGACTTGTGGTAGGCATGCCTGTTATTTCTGTTAAAATAGGAGATCATTGTTATCATGGCTTATGTGATATGGGTGCTAGTGCTAGCGCAATACCTCATTCCTTATACAAAGAAATTATGCATGATATTGCACCTGCTGAGATAGAAGATATTGATGTCACAATTAAACTTGCCAATAGAGATACTATTTCACCAATGGGAATTGTTAGAGATGCTGAAGTCTTGTGTGGGAAAACTAAATATCCTGCTGATTTTCTTGTTCTTGGTTGCCCACAAGATAGCTTTTGTCCCATTATATTTGGTAGACCCTTCCTGAACACTATTAATGCTACCATGGATTGCAAAGGGATGTTGTTACTATCGGTTTAGATGATATGACTCATGAATTTAATTTCTCTAAACTTAGTAGACAACAGCGTGAAGAAGAATTACCTAGTAAGGATGAAATTATTGGTCTTGCTTCTATTGCCGTACCTCTTAGTGATCCTTTAGAACAATATTTGATAGATCATGAAAATGACATGTTTATGAATGAAACAAGGGAAATAGATGAAGTATTCTTTAAATAGGAACCTATTCTGGAAAACAATTTACCTGTTGAAATCCTAGTGGATCCTCCTCCACCCAAGGGTGATCCCGTGTTTGAGCTTAAACCGTTACCTGATACTCTTAAATATGCTTATCTTGATGAGAAAAAGATATATCCTGTTATTATTAGTGCTAACCTTTCAGAGCATGAGGAAGAGAGATTATTGAAAACTCTAAAGAAGCACCGTGCTGCTATTGGATATACTCTTGATGATCTTAAGGGCATTAGTCCCACTCTGTGTCAACACAAAATAAATTTAGAGGAAGATGCCAAACTAGTTCGTGATCATCAACGACGGTGAATCCTAAGATGAAGGAAGTGGTAAGGAAGGAAATACTAAAGCTTCTTGAGGTAGGTGTAATTTATCCAGTTGTTGATAGTCAGTGGGTAAGTCATGTCCATTGTGTCCCTAAGAAGGAAGGTATTACTGTCGTTCCTAATGATAAAGATGAGTTGATCCCGCAAAGAATTATTATAGGTTATAGGATGGTAATTGATTTCCGCAAATTAAATAAAGCTACTAAAAAGGATCATTACCCCTTACCTTTTATCGATCAAATGCTAGAAAGATTATCCAAACATACTCATTTTTGCTTTCTAGATGGTTATTCTGGTTTCTCTCAAATACCTGTGTCAGCCAATGATCAATCAAAGATTACTTTTACTTGCCCTTTTGGTACTTTTGCTTATAGACGTGTGCCTTTTGGTTTATGTAATGCACCTGCCACCTTTCAAAGATGCATGATGGCTATATTCTCTGACTTTTGTGAAAAGATTTGTGAGGTTTTCATGGACGATTTTTCCGTCTATGGATCCTCTTTTGATGATTGCTTAAGCAACCTTGACCGAGTTTTGCAGAGATGTGAAGAAACTAATCTTGTCTTGAATTGGGAAAAGTGCCACTTTATGGTTAATGAAGGTATTGTCTTGGGGCATAAAGTTTCTGAAAGAGGCATTGAGGTTGATAAGCCAAGGTTGATGCTATTGAAAAGATGCCATGTCCCAAGCACATCAAAGGTATAAGAAGTTTCCTTGGTCATGCCGGTTTTTATAGGAGGTTCATTAAGGACTTCTCAAAAATTTCTCGGCCTCTGACTAATTTATTACAAAAAGATATACCATTTGTTTTTTATGATGATTGTGTACAAGCATTTGAAATACTTAAGAAAGCATTGATCTCTGCACCTATTGTTCAGCCACCTGATTGGAATTTACTCTTTGAAATTATGTGTGATGCTAGTGATTATGTTGTAGGTGCTGTTCTAGGGCAAATAGTTGATAAGAAATTAAATGTTATTCAATATGCTAGTAAAACTCTAGACAATGCTCAGAGAAATTATGCTACTACTGAAAAATAATTCTTAGCAGTTGTATTTGCTTGTGATAAGTTCAGACCTTATATTGTTGATTCTAAAGTAACTATTCACACAGATCATGTTGCTATTAAATAAGAAAGATGCTAAACCTAGACTTATTAGATGGGTTCTCTTGCTACAAGAATTTGATTTGCATATTATTGATAGAAAGGGAGTTGAGAACCCCGTTGCAGACAACTTGTCTAGGTTAGAGAATGTTCTTGATGACCCACTACCTATTGATGATAGCTTTCCTGATGAACAATTAAATATCATAAATGCTTCTCATACTGCTTCATGGTATGCTGATTATGCTAATTACATTGTTGCTAAATTTATACCACCTAGTTTCACATACCAGCAAAAGAAAAGGTTCTTCTATGATTTGAGACATTACTTTTGGGATCACCCACATCTTTATAAAGAAGGAGTAGATGGTGTTATTAGACGTTGTGTACCTGAGCATGAACAGGAACAGATCCTATGCAAGTGTCATTCCGAGGCTTATGGAGGACACCACGCTGGAGATAGAACTACACATAAGGTATTGCAATCCGGTTTTTATTGGCCTACTCTCTTCAAGGATGCCCATAAGTTTGTCTTGTCTTGTGATGAATGTCAAACAATTGGTAATATTAGTAGATGTCAAGAAATGCCTATGAATTATTCACTTGTTATTGAACCATTTGATGTTTGGGGCTTTGATTATATGGGACCTTTTCCTGCCTCTAATGGATATACACATATTTTAGTTGCTTTTGATTACGTTACTAAGTGGGTAGAAGCTATTCCAACTAGTAGTGTTGATCATAACACCTCTATTAAGATGCTTAAAGAAGTTATTTTTCCAAGGTTTGGAGTTCCTAGATATTCAATGACTGATGGTGGTTCACATTTTATTCATGGTGCTTTCCGTAAAATGCTTGCTAAATATGATGTTAATCATAGAATTGCATCACCTTATCACCCACAGTCTATTGGTCAAGTAGAATTGAGCAACAGAGAACTCAAATTAATTTTGCAAAAGACTGTTAGTAGATCTAGAAAGAATTGTTCCAAGAAACTTGATGATGCATTATGGGCCTATAGAACTGCATATAAAAATCCTATGGGTATGTCTCCGTATAAAATGGTTTATGGAAAAGCATGTCACTTACCTCTCGAACTAGAACATAAGGCTTATTGGGCTATTAAAGAGCTCAATTATGATTTCAAACTTGCCGGTGGGAAGAGGTTATTTGACATCAGCTCACTTGATGAATGGAGAACTCAAGCCTATGAGAATGCCAAATTATTTAAAGAAAAAGTTAAAAGATGGCATGACAAAAGAATACAAAAGGTGAGTTTAATGTAGGTGATTATGTATTGCTATAGAACTCTCGTGTAAGATTTTTTTGAAGGAAAACTTCTCTCTAAATGGGAAGTTTCTTACGTTATCGAGGAGGTCTATCATTCCGGTGCCATGAAAATCAACAACTTCGAAGGCACAAATCCGAACGTGGTGAACGGTCAAAGGATTAAACATTATATCTCAGGTAAACCTATAAATGTTGAAACCAATGTTATTGAAACTGTAACCCCGGAGGAATATATAAGGGACACTTTCCTGAACGTTTCAGACTCTGAAATGGAATAGGTATGTGGTACGGTAAGTAAACCGACTCCAAAACAGTTTTTATGGCAATATTTCTCCGTTTTGGAATATTTAGAAAAATAGAAAAATAAGAAGCAGTCCGGGAAGGACACGAGGGCTCCACGAGGGTGGAGAGCGCGCCCCCTACCTCGTGGGCACCTCGTGTGCTCTTCGGACTCTGTTTTCTTACACGTTACGTATTTTGGTCGGTAAAAATTCATTATATAATCTCCCGGAGGTTTTGGTTCCCGTATCACGCAATTATCCTCTGTTTGTGTTTCGAGTTGTTGCTGCTGCAGATTAGAGCAAGATGTCTTCGTAAGAGTCAGTCGGGGAGAGCCAGGTGTCTCATCCGGCACCGGGATTAATGACAAACAACAATGTTGACCACTTTGGGCCAGCAACGGAGGAAGATATGGAGGCTGATTTGAAGAGGATAGATGCCATGGAGGAGGATCAAGAAGTCACTTCCCGCTTCCGAGCTGGATTCACAATGGGGGAATTGCAGAGCTCGGCTATCCAAAACTCGGTTATCCCTTCCAATATTATAATTCTTTCTTATGAGAATATGAAAAAGAGTGTCACTGGTTCTCCCGCAGCTATGCAGCACCCTTGGGTGCAGGGAGCTTTGGCTGTTACCGGAAAACTTCGAAAGGAAATAATGGACCTCAAGCAGCAAGTCAATAAGCTCGAGGAGGAGAATCGTATCCTGAGGGGCATCATTGTTGGGGAACGTAGTAATTTCAAAAAAATTCCTACGCACACGCAAGATCATTGTGACACATAGCAACGAGAGGGGAGAGTGTTGTCCACGTACCCTCGTAGACCGAAAGTGGAAGCGTTAGCACAACGCGGTTGATGTAGTCGTACGTCTTCACGATCCAACCGATCAAGTACCGAACGTACGGCAGCTCCGAGTTCAACACACGTTCAGCCCGATAACGTCCCTCGAACTCTGATCCAGCCGAGTGTTGAGGGAAAGTTTTTTCAGCACGATGGGGTGGTGACGATGATGATGTTCTACCGACGCAGGGCTTCGCCTAAGCACCGCCACAGTATTATCGAAGTGGACTATGGTGGAGTGGGGCATCGCACACGGCTAAAAGATCAAACGATCAATTGTTGTGTCTCTAGGGAGCCCCCCTGCCCCCGTATATAAAGGAGCAAGGGGGGAGGTGCGGTCGGCCAGGAGGGGCGTGCCAGGAGGAGTTCTACTCCCACCGGGAGTAGGACTCCCCCCTTTTCCTTGTTGGATTAGGAGTGGAGGGGGAAAGAGGAGAGAGAGAGGAAGGAAGGGGGGGGCGCCGCCCCCCTCTCCTTCTACTATTCGGACTAGGGGGGAGGGGCGCCCGGCCCTGCCCTGGCCGCCTATCCTCTTCTCCACAAAGGCCCACTATGGCCCATTAAGCCCCCGGGGGGTTCCGGTAACCCCTCGGTACTCCGGTAAAATCCCGATTTCACCCTGAACACTTCCGATATCCAAATATAGGCTTCCAATATATCAATATTCATGTCTCGACCATTTCGAGACTCCTCGTCATGTCCGTGATCACATCCGGGACTCCGAACAACCTTCAGTACATCAAAACTCATAAACTCATAATATAACCTTCATTGAAACTTTAAGCGTGCGGACCCTACGGGTTCGAGAACTATGTAGACATGACCGAGACACGTCTCCGGTCAATAACCAATAGCGGAACCTGGATGCTCATATTGGCTCCCACATATTCTACGAAGATCTTTATCGGTCAGACCGCATAACAACATACGTTGTTCCCTTTGTCATCGGTATGTTACTTGCCCGAGATTCGATCGTCGGTATCTCAATAACTAGTTCAATCTCGTTACCGGCAAGTCTCTTTACTCGTTCCGTAATACATCATCCCGCAACTAACTCATTAGTTGCAATGCTTGCCAGGCTTAACTGATGTGCATTACCGAGTGGGCCCAGAGATACTTCTCCAACAATCGGAGTGACAAATCCTAATCTCGAAATACGCCTACCCAACAAGTACCTTCGGAGACACCTATAGAGCACCTTTATAATCACCCAGTTACGTTGTGACATTTGGTAGCACACAAAGTGTGTAGCGACCAGACCTCAAACGGTCCAATCTCTGTGCATCAGTGTCATCCCTGGATCGGTAATGCTGACACGCACAGTACTTGAAGGATTTACACCAGAGTAGCAATCACACACTTATTACATCGAGTGTCTCAAAAGAGAACTTATTACAATAAATATGGCTTAAGGCCATCTAATAACGATAACAGCGGAAGACTTGGAAGATAGGTGAGTCCATCAACTCCAACGTCATCACTATGTATAGAACCACGACCTAAAGGCACCTTACTCGTCGTGTGAAAAGTCTGCAACATGAACGTTGCAGCCCGAAACGGGTCAGCACATGGAATATGCTGGCAAGGTAACACATAGAGAATAATGGAAGAATAAAGCTATACTACATGCATATTTGGCTGGTGGAAAGCTCTATGGTTATAGTTTTGCGTAAAGCCAATTTTTCCCTACTGCAAAGGAATAAATTTTATTTAACTATCATGGTGGTTGTTAAACATTGAGAGTGTAGACACCCTCTCAATCCCAATTAAGCATCAACATTAAAACCCAACAATATTAATTAAAGTAACATGATGAGATTCACATGATAATCCAAGTACTAGATACTCAAGTTGTCCATAACCGGGGACACGGCTAACCATGATTAGTTTATACACTCTGCAGAGGTTTGCGCACTTTTCCCCACAAGACTCGATCTCCTCCGTTGGGGTTCTCGCACTACATGATGTTTGAGAAACGGATGACTGAGACATAGTCTTTCAGAAGCGCTAGCACCTTACGAACGGATAGACCGTACCAACCTACATCCCCTACATATGCTAGTCTACCACTTTAGGAGTTCGCACGACTTAGTCAACTATGCTAGAGCCCATAGTAGCTTGTGGCTGCACACGGAAGTTTCTAGTTTGAATAATCTCATGATTCCTTTGAGCCTGGGTGGCGGTCCAAAAGAAAACAGGCAATCACTGGAATACCCAGGTGCCTCAATCCACCCAGATGTGTGTTTAAGTTGCCACCTTAGATAAACCATTAATTTAACAATCTCACATCTGTCATGGATACACTCCCCAATCCACGTCTACTAGCATAGCATGGCAATATAAGCAAACGTAGAAGTAACTCCCAAAGGTTTGATAATGAAACAGGTAATAGGTACTACCTCATCTACTTCCCAAAACCCACAATTTAATTTGATCCTAATCATGCAATTGTTTGAGGATTGATCTAATGCAATAAAACTGGGTAGTAGGAGGTATGATCAAAGTGTTACTTACCTTGCTGATGATCCGCGAAACCTAGCGATTCGAAGTAGCAAGCGGCGCAATCTGGGTACTCTGTCGCAAACAAACAAGCATATGATAAGTACTCATCTAATGCACGGTAAAATTCAAATAAGAGATCAAACCAGAAAGTTCAACTTAAGAACTCCGGTTGGCAAAAAGAATCAAATCGAACGAAGCAACGAAAGACAAATGACGAAAGAAACAAACTTCGCTTACTATTCTGGATCTAGGTCAAATTTTACAGAAGCAAAAACTTGTTTGAGTTGGTTAAACGGAAAGAGGGTTTCGAGACGAAACTCCACGCGCTTGAATCGCCTGATTCCGAAAAACGAGCCAAAAGTTATACTAGAACGAAAATCGGATCAGAAATCGTGATCAGAAATAATCGCGGCAAATCCGAGAAAAAGAAAATGACGAACAGATTAACAAACGAACGTTCATTTTCTGTAACTAAACGATGAACGCGTCTGTTAAAACGCACGAACGAGCGAACGCTCGCTAAATAGACTAAACTAGAAAAAAAACCGATCTAACTAAAAAACAGATCTAAAAAAACGATCGAAAACCGGCGGAAAAACCGAACGGTTTTCCGGGAAAAACCGGCGGCGGCGGACCTCGGCTGCTCCGGTGGCGGCGGGCGGCACGGCAAGGCGGCGGCGCGCGGTAGCGGCTGCGGCGGCTAGGATGCGGCTAGGGTTAGGGTTTGGTGTGGGGTGGGCTTGGGGCTCGGGGTCGGCTCCTTATAAAGGCTCGGCGGACAGAGTCTTGGCCGATTACGACCCAAGGTCGGTTTCGCGTTTTTTAAATAATTTCGCGCAGAAAAACAAACAAAAGAAATACTAAACGGACTCCAAAAATCCCGAAATAAATTTTCCCCGGCTTCTAAAATCAAGCCGCACAGGATGAACATTTATTTGGGGCCTAAATGCAATTCTGAAGAACGCGCATTTTTCCTAAATTCAAAAAAATAGCCAATAAATCCAAAATAAAAATCTTATTTGATTTTATTATTAAATCCTCAATATTTCTTTATTTTGGGAAAGTCATTTTATTCCCTCTCTCATATTTGTATAATAAAAATAATTGAAGATAAAATAAATAAAATCAAATGATCCTATTTTCAAAATTTGACAAAACTCAAATATGAAATAACGAAATCCCCAACTCTCTCCGTGGGTCCTTGAGTTGCGTAGAATTTCTAGGATTAGGCCAAAGGCAAATAAAATATGATATGCAGTGATGATCTAATGTATCACATTCCAAATTGAAAATTTAGGATGTCACAAACCTACCCCGCTTAAGATGAATCTCGCCGTCGAGATTCGGGTTGGCTAGAAAATAGGTGAGGGTGGTCCTTCAACAGATATTCCTCTCGCTCCCAGGTGGCTTCATCCTCGGTGTGGTGGCTCCACTGAACTTTGCAAAACTTGATAACCTTGTTGCGGGTGACTCGGCTGGCATACTCAAGAATCTTGACTGGTTTCTCCTCATAGATCAAATCACTGTCCAACTGAATCGCTTCCAGCGGCACTGTATCCCTCAGCGGTATTTCAGCCATCTCTGCGTGGCACTTCTTCAACTGGGAAACATGGAATACATCATGAACTCCTGACAATCCTTCAGGCAATTCCAACTTGTAGGCTACTTCTCCCATACGCTCCAAAACCTTGTATGGTCCTACAAAACGTGGTGCTAACTTTCCCTTAACTCCAAAGCGCTTAACTCCTCGAAGTGGAGATACTCGAAGATAGACTCGGTCTCCGACTTCGTAAACTGTCTCCTTGCGTTTAGAATCTACGTAGCTCTTCTGCTTGGACTGGGCTACCTTGAGTCTATCACGAATCAACTTCACCTTCTGTTCAGATTCTTTAATCAAATCCGGTCTAAACAACTGGCGGTCTCCAACTTCATCCCACGACAACGGGGTCCTGCAACTCCTTCCGTACAAGGCTTCAAAAGGGGCCATCTTCAAACTGGATTGATAACTGTTGTTGTAGGAGAACTCTACGTATGGCAAATTCTCGTCCCAACTAGATTCGTAATCTAGCGCGCAAGCTCTCAGCATATCCTCCAAAATCTGATTGACTCTCTCGGTCTGTCCATCTGTCTGTGGATCAAAAGTTGTGCTAAACTCTAGCCTGGTACCTAAAGTCTCGTGCAACTGATTCCAGAACTTTGAGGTAAACTGGGTTCCTCTATCTGAGACAATACTCCTTGAAACTCCATGCAGACATACGATCCTGGTCATGTATATCTTTGCCAACTTAGCACTGGTGTAGGTAGTCTTCACTGGAATGAAATGAGCTACCTTAGTCAAACGATCGACTACAACCCAAATCGAGTCATAGCCTGAAAGAGTTCTGGGAAATCCTGTAATAAAATCCATGCCTAACTTATCTCACTTCAATTCGGGTATTGGCAATGGCTGTAGCAATCCCGCTGGCTTCTGATGCTCTGCCTTTACCCTCTCACACACATCACAAACTGCTACATACTCCGCAATATCCTTCTTCATTCCGGTCCACCAGAAAATATCCTTCAAATCCAAATACATCTTGGTATTTCCTGGGTGAATTGAATATGGTGAATCATGAGCCTCTTGCAGAATTAACTTCCTGATCTCCGGGTCATTGGGCACATAAACACGGTCTTCAAACCATAAGGTATCATGCTCATCCTCACGAAATCCTTTAGCTTTTCCTTTGCTCATTTTCTTTTTAATAGAAGCAATCTCCTTGTCAGTCTTCTGAGCTTCTCTGATCTTATCCATCAAAGTAGACTGAATCTCCAATGCTGCTACATGGCCTCTCGGAACTATCTCCAAACATAGCTCACGAAGATCCTCGGCTAACTCCTTCGGTAAATCTCCCGTCATTAGAGTGTTGACATGGCTTTTACGGCTCAACGCATCTGCTACTACGTTAGCCTTTCCGGGATGATAATGCAATCTCATATCATAATCCTTGATGAGATCCAACCATCTCCTTTGCCTGAGATTCAACTCCTTCTGCGTGAAAATATACTTCAAACTCTTGTGATCCATGTACACCTCACAATGGTTTCCAATGAGAAAATGTCTCCAAGTCTTCAATGCATGCACTATGGCTACTAACTCCAAATCATGCGTGGCATAATTCAACTCATGAGGCTTAAGCTGTCGTGAGGCATATGAAACAACTCTTCCCTCCTGCATAAGCACTGCTCCAAGTCCTCGGCGTGAAGCGTCGCAATACACCTCATAATCCTTGTACTGATCCGGCAAAATCAACACTGGTGATGTAACCAGACGTTTCTTCAACTCCTGGAAAGTGGCCCCACATTCCTCAGTCCATTTGAATTTGGTATCCTTCTTTAACAACTCCGTCATAGGTTTTGCAATCTTCGAGAAATTTTCAATAAATCTCCGGTAGTATCCCACGAGTCCAAGAAAACTCCGGATCTCTCCAACTGTTGTCGGGGCTTCCCAATTTGTCACAGTGTCAACCTTGGTGGGATCTACTGCTATACCTTCTCCGGATATAACGTGTCTGAGGAATCCAACTTCCTTCAACCAAAATTCACATTTGCTAAACTTGGCATATAGCTAATGTTCTCTGAGCTTCTCAAGTACCAAACGCAAATGTTCCTTATGCTCCTCTTCATTCTTCGAGTAAACCAGAGTATTATCAATGAACACTATGACGAACTTATCCAAAAACTCCATAAACACTTTGTTCATCATGTTCATAAAATATGCAGGTGCGTTAGTCAGGCCAAATGACATAACGGTATACTCGTACAACCCATACCTGGTGGTAAAAGCCGTCTTAGGTATATCCTGTTCTCGAATCTTCAACTGATGGTATCCTGATCGCAGATCGATCTTGGAAAATACCTTAGCTCCTTGCAATCGATCAAACAGATCATTGATCATTGGTAGTGGGTACTTGTTCTTGATTGTTACTTCATTCAATCCCCGATAATCAACAACCATCCTTAACGATCCATCCTTCTTCTCCACTAGAAGTACTGGCGATCCCCAAGGCGAAGAACTTGGGCGAATATAACCTTTATCTAGTAACTCCTTAATCTGCTTCTTAATCTCCTCCAAATCTTTTGCGCGCATTCTGTATGGTCTCTTAGATATTGGCCCTGTGCCTGGCAAAAGCTCAATCAAAAATTCAATATCTCTATCCGGTGGCATGCCTGGCAACTCCTCTGGAAATACATCCAGAAAATCCTTCACCACTGGTACTTCCTCCTGCACAACCCCTGTTAGGGAATTTACTTGAATCCTCTTCGGCACATGCCGGGATACATACTTGATCCTTCTTCCTTCTGGCGTAGTAAGCAAAATTGACTTACTGGCGCATTCAATGTTCCCTTCATACTTTGATAACCAATCCATGCCTAATATCACATCCAATCCTTGCGATTCCAATACTATTAGGTCCGAGGGAAATACATAGTTACCAATCCTTAATGGTAACCGATCACACCATAGACTAGCCATATACTCTGCTCCAGGCGAGGTTACTAACATGGGTGACCTAAGGGCTTGGGTTGGCAATCTATACTTATCCACAAATCCCCTTAAGATGTATGAATGCGATGCACCAGTATCAAAAAGAACGAGTGCAGTAAATTACTTAACCAAAAACTTACCTATTACTGCATCTGGCTAAGCTTCAACCTTCAACCTCCTCCACGTTAACGTGGTTCACATGTCCCCTGTTGAAAGGGTTCGGCTTCTTCCCAGTGCTTCCATTGCCACTTCCATTCTGGGCTTCAGGACATTCATTGGCATAATGTCCGGTCTTCTGGCACTTAAAGCAAGTGACTTGGCTCAGGTCTCTCTTAGCTGGGGTTGACGGGTTGGTACGGTTTTGGCCGTTGCTTCCTCCATTCCCATTACCATTCTTGGGGCCATTATGATTGTGCGAGCTACCTCCTCCATGGGTATGCTGGAAAGGTCCTCCCGATCTAGGGGTAAAACGCGGCTTCTGCTGAGCTCCAGAATTGTACTTCCCTTGTCCATACTTCCTCTTGCGGTTCTCAATTTGCTACTGCTTCCCTTCAATCATAAGAGCGCGATCTACCAATTCCTGGTAGTTGTTGAAGCTTGCTACCATTAACTGCATGCTCAACTCATCATTCAGTCCTTCCAGAAACTTCTCCTGCTTAGCGGCATCCGTAACAACGTCATCTGGGGCATAATGTGCTAGCCTTCTAAAGCCATCCACATACTGGCCAACAGTCCGTCCTCCTTGGCATAAGTTGCGAAACTCACGCTTCTTCATGGCCATAGCTCCTGCTGAAACGTCGGTAGTACGGAAAGCCTGCTGAAACTGATCCCATGTCACCGTGGCTATAGGGTAGGTGACAGCGTAATTCTCCCACCATGATGCTGCTGGTCCATCCAACTGATGTGCGGCAAAGCACACCTTCTCAGCATCAGTACATCCTGTAGTGGTTAACTCCCTTCCAATTTTGCGGAGCCAATCATCTGCTACTATCGGCTCGGTGCTACTGGAGAACACTGGCGGATTCAGCCTAAGAAAACGGGTTAAGTGATCAACAGGTGGTGGTGGTGGTGGGTTGTTGTTGTTGTTGTTGTTCCGCTGATTCTGATTCTGGACTAGCAACTGCATCAACATATTCTGCTGCTGGATCAATTGAGTGAGCTCCGGTGGGAAAGCAAATCCATTGTCACGTCTCGGAGGCATCTGATGGGTTTAGAAAAGATGAGATTTAAGAATAGAATGAGGTCTAGAGAGAAAACACTACCCATATGCACATGAGGCAAAAGCAAACAATATCACTTCATTCAATCAAACAAGGGCATACAGTCGGTCTAACTATCGCAAAAGTGCTTGGACTACTATATTTACATGGTGGAATACTACTACTGATGGGGTGGTCTACTAGAAATATTCTTCGGTTGCAGAATCCATGATATCTTCTCCAGCTTCATCAACATAGTCATCATCGCTATCATCTGGGTCTGACTAGGTGTCGTCGATGATGATGTAGTCTTCCGGGCGAATCTCCTTGGGTTCTTCGTCTTCTACTACTGGTGTAGGGCCTCCCATGAATATTCCGATCTTCTTGATCAGGTCGTCATTCTTCTCCACCAATACTTCGATTTCCTCCATATAATCTTCACGTGTAGCCTTGAGTTCTTCCTCCAGTTCCGTGATTCTTGTCCTCGCCTTCTTCAGATCTATCATATCTGCGCACATCTGGTTCTCCTGTCGTCGAATGTGCTGGTTTAACTCCTGGATGAAAGCTGCGATTGATCTATCCTTCTTGGTGCTGATCATCTCCCATTTCTCATCTCGGCGCCCACAAATCTGGTAGATAGTATCCTTGAGATCATTGCGGTAAACTTCTCCAATACGTCCCATGGCGATGTGAGCTACCATGCTCTTTCCTAGACTCCAGGTTGGTGCATCAAAGAAAAACTCTATGGGCTTGGTGACTGGCATGAACGTCCTTCCTGGAACTTGAACTTGAATCATCCAGCGCTCCTCTTCAGGTAAAGTGGCGTTGTAGGTTCCGGTGAAACTTGGTACTCTGATGTTTAGATATCTAGTGACTTCTTTCAAGTGGCGTCCAAAGGGTATATCTTCATCCGATTGCATGAACTTGTTCCTTGCATCCGCCATCCTAAAAGAGTAGAGAAGATGAGGAGTCAGAATGAGAAGAGTGAGTAGTGATCTAGGGCTTTAGCTTAGTGGTCGTGTCCTACAGTCAGCGTGTGCTCTGATACCATCTTGTAGCGACCAGACCTCAAACGGTCCAATCTCTGTGCATCAGTGTCATCCCTGGATCGGTAATGCTGACACACACAATACTTGAAGGATTTATAACAGAGTAGCAATCACACACTTATTACATCGAGTGTCTCAAAAGAGAACTTATTACAATAAATATGGCTTAAGGCCATCTAATAACGATAACAGCGGAAGGCTTGGAAGATAGGTGAGTCCATCAACTCCAACAGCATCATTGAGTATAGAACCACGACCTAAAGGCACCTTACTTGTCGTCTGAAAAGTCTGCAACATGAACGTTGCAGCCCGAAACGGGTCAGCACATGGAATATGCTGACAATGTAACACATAGAGAATAATGGAAGAATAAAGCTATACTACATGCATATTTGGCTGGTGGAAAGCTCTGTGGTTATAGTTTTGCGTAAAGCCAATTTTTCCCTACTGTAAAGGAATAAATTTTATTTAACTATCATGGTGGTTGTTAAACATTGAGAGTGTAGACACCCTCTCAATCCCAATTAAGCATCAACATTAAAACCCAACAATATTAATTAAAGTAACATGATGAGATTCAGATGATAATCCAAGTACTAGATACTCAAGTTGTCCATAACCGGGGACACGGCTAACCATGATTAGTTTATACACTCTGCAGAGGTTTGCGCACTTTTCTCCACAAGACTCGATCTCCTCCGTTGAGGTTCTTGCACTACATGATGTTTGAGAAACGGATGACCGAGACATAGTCTTTCAGAAGCGCTAGCACCTTACGAACGGGTAGACCGTACCAACCTACATCCCCTACATATGTTAGTCTACCACTGTAAAAGTTCGCACGACTTAGTCAACTATGCTAGAGCCCATAGTAGCTTGTGGCTGCACACGGAAGTTTCTAGTTTGAATAATCTCATGATCCCTTTGAGCCTGGGTGGCGGTCCAAAAGAAAACAGGCAATCGCTGGAATACCCAGGTGCCTCAATCCACCCAGATGTGTGTTTAAGTTGCCACCTTAGATAAACCATTAATTTAACAATCTCACATCTGTCATGGATACACTCCCCAATCCACGTCTACTAGCATAGCATGGCAATATAAGCAAACGTAGAAGTAACTCCCAAAGGTTTGATAATGAAACAGGTAATAGGTACTACCTCATCTACTTCCCAAAACTCACAATTTAATTTGATCCTAATCATGCAATTGTTTGAGGATTGATCTAATGCAATAAAACTGGGTAGTAGGAGGTATGATCAAAGTGTTACTTGCCTTGCTGATCATCCGCGAAACCTAGCGATTCGAAGTAGCAAGCAGCGCAATCCGGATACTCTATCACAAACAAACAAGCATACAATAAGTACTCATCTAATGCACGGGTAAAACTCAAATAAGAGATCAAACCAGAAAGTTCAACTTAAGAACTCCGGTTGGCAAAAATAATCAAATCGAATGAAGCAACGAAAGACAAACGGCGAAAGAAACAAACTTTGTTTACTATTCTCGATGTAGGTCAAATTTTACAGAAGCAAAAACTTGTTTGAGTTGGTTAAACGGAAAGAGGGTTTCGATACGAAACTCCAGGCGCTTGAATCGCCTGATTCCGATAAACGAGCGAAAAGTTATACTAGAACGAAAATCGGATCAGAAATCACGATCATAAATAATCGCGGAAAATCCGAGAAAAAGAAAAATGATGAACAGATTAACGAACGAACGTTCGTTTTCTGTAACTAAACAATGAACGCGTCCTTTAAAATGAACGAACGAGCGAACGCTCCCTAAATAGACTAAACCGGAAAAAAACTGATCTAACTAAAAAACGGATCTAAAAAAACTATCGAAAATCGGCGGAAAAACCGAACGGTTTTCCGGGAAAAACCGGCGGCGGCGGACCTCGGCGGCGGCGGCGGCGGGCTGCGGCGTCGTCATCGGCGGCTCCAGCTCCGGCGGCGGCGCGGCACGGCGGCGGCTACGGCGGCGCGCGACGGCGGCTAGGGCGCGGCTAGGGTTAGGGTTTGGTGCGGGGTGGGCTTGCGGCTTGGGGTCGGCTCCTTATAAAGGCCCGGCGGACAGAGTCTTGGCCGATTATGGCTCAAGGTCGGTTTCGTGTTTTTTTAAATAATTTCACACAGAAAAACAAACAAAAGAAATACTAAACTGACTCCAAAAATCACGAAATAAATTTTCCCTGGCTTCTAAAATCAAGCCGCACAGGATGAACATTTATTTGGGGCCTAAATGCAATTTTGAAAAACGCGCATTTTTCCTAAATTCAAATAAAATAGCCAATAAATCCAAAATAAAATCTTATTTGATTTTATTATTAAATCCTCAATATTTCTTCATTTTGGGAAAGTCATTTTATTCCCTCTCTCATATTTGTATAATAAAAATAATTGAAGATAAAATAAATAAAATCAAATAATCCTATTTTCAATATTTGAGAAAACTCAAATATGAAATAACGAAATCCCCAACTCTCTCAGTGGGTCCTTGTGTTGCGTAGAATTTCTAGGATCAGACCAAAGGCAAATAAAATATGATATGTAGTGATAATCTAATGTATAACATTCCAAATTGAAAATTTGGGATGTTACAAAGTATTCCTCCTGTAAACGGGAGTTGCATAATCTCATAGTCGTAGGAATATGTATAAGTCATGAAGAAAGCAATAGCAACATACTAAACGATCGAGTGCTAAGCTAACGGAATGGGTCAAGTCAATCACATCATTCTCCTAATGATGTGATCCCGTTAATCAAATGACAACTCGTGTCAATGGCTAGGAAACATAACCATCTTTGATCAACGAGCCAGTCAAGTAGAGACATACTAGTGACACTCTGTTTGTCTATGTATTCACATAAATATTATATTTCCTGTTAATACAATTCTAGCATGAATAATAAACATTTATCATGATATAAGGGAATAAATAATAACTTTATTATTGCCTCTAGGGCATATTTCCTTCAGTCTCCCACTTGCACTAGAGTCAGTAATCTAGATTACACAGTAATGATTCTAACACCCATGGAGCCTTGGTGCTGATCATGTTTTGCTCGTGGAAGAGCCTTAGTCAATGGGTCTGCAACATTTAGATCCGTATGTATCTTGCAAATTTCTATGTCTCCCACCTGGACAAGATCCTGGATGGAATTGAAGCGTCTCTTGATGTGCTTGGTTCTGTTGTGAAATCTGGATTCCTTCACCAAGGCAATTGCATCAGTATTGTCACAAAAGATTTTCATTGGACCCGATGCACTAGGTATGACACCTAGATCGGATATGAACTCCTTCATCCAGACTCCTTCATTTGCTGCTTCTGAAGCAGCTATGTACTCCGCTTCACACGTAGATCCCGCCACGATGCTTTGTTTAGAACTGCACCAACTGACAGCTCCACAGTTCAATGTAAACATGTATCCGGTTTGCGATTTAGAATCGTCCGGATCAGTGTCAAATCTTGCATCGACGTAACCATTTACGACTAGCTCTTTGTCACCTCCATAAACGAGAAACATATCCTTAGTCATTTTCAGATATTTCAGGATGTTCTTGACCGCTGTCCAGTGATCCACTCCTGGATTACTTTGGTACCTCCCTGCTAGACTTATAGCAAGGCACACATCAAGGTCTGGTACACAACATTGCATACATGATAGAGCCTATGGCTGAAGCATAGGGAACATCTTTCATCTTCTCTCTATCTTCTGTAGTGGTCGGTCATTGAGTCCTACTCAACTTCACACCTTGTAACACATGCAAGAACCCTTTCTTTGCTTGATCCATTTTGAACTTCTTCAAAACTTTGTCAAGGTATGTGCTTTGTGAAAGTCCAATTAAGCGTCTTGATCTATCTCTATAGATCTTGATGCCCAATATACAAGCAGCTTCACCGAGGTCTTTCATTGAAAAACTCTTATTCAAGTATCCCTTTATGTTATCCAGAAATTCTATATCATTTCCAATCAACAATATGTCATCCACATATAATATCAGAAATGCTACAAAGCTCCCACTCACTTTCTTGTAAATACAGGCTTCTCCAAAAGTCTGTACAAAACCAAATGCTTTGATCACACGATCAAAGCGTTTATTCCAACTCCGAGAGGCTTGCACCAGTCCATAAACGGATCGCTGGAGCTTGCACACTTTGTTAGCTCCCTTTGGATCGACAAACCTTCCGGTTGCATCATATACAACTCTTCTTTAAGATATCCATTAAGGAATGCATTTTTGACATCCATTTGCCAAATTTCATAATCATTACCGTCAGCCTTAGTCTTCTTCTTGAAGATCCATTTATTCTCAATGGCTTGCCGATCATCGGGCAAGTCAACCAAAGTCCACACTTTGTTCTCATACATGGATCCCATCTCAGATTTCATGGCCTCAAGCCATTTTGCGGAATCTGGGCTCACTATCGCTTCTTGATAGTTCGTAGGTTCGTCATGGTCTAGTAACATAACCTCCAGAATAGGATTACCGTACCACTCTGGTGCAGGTCTTACTCTGGTTGACCTACGAGGTTCAGTAACAACTTGATCTGAAGTTCCATGATCATCATCATTAACTTCCTCACTAATTGGTGTAGGCGTCACAGGAACCGGTTTCTGTGATGAACTACTTTCCAATAAGGGAGCATGTATAGTTACCTCATCAAGTTCTACTTTCCTCCCACTCACTTCTTTCGAGAGAAACTCCTTCTCCAGAAAGTTTCCGAATTTAGTAACAAAAGTCTTGCCTTCGGATCTGTGATAGAAGGTGTATCCAATAGTTTCCTTTGGATATCCTATGAAGACACATTTCTCCGATTTGGGTTCGAGCTTATCAGGCTGAAGCTTTTTCACATAAGCATTGCAGCCCCAAACTTTAAGAAACGACAACTTTGGTTTCTTGCCAAACCACAGTTCATAAGGCGTCGTCTCAACGGATTTCGATGGTGCCCTATTTAACGTGAATGCAGCCGTCTCTAAAGCATAACCCCAAAACGATAGCGGTAAATAAGTAAGAGACATCATAGATCACACCATATCTAGTAAAGTACGATTACGATGTTCGGACACACCATTACGCTGTGGTGTTCCGGGTGGCGTGAGTTGCGAAACTATTCCGCATTGTTTCAAATGTAGACAAAACTCGTAACTCAAATATTCCCCTCCACGATCAGATCGTAGAAACTTTATTTTCTTGTTACGATGATTTTCAACTTCACTCTGAAATTCTTTGAACTTTTCAAATGTTTCAGACTTATGTTTCATTAAGTAGATATACCCATATCTGCTTAAATCATCTGTGAAGGTGAGAAAATAACGATACCCGCCGCGAGCCTCAACATTCATCGGACCGCATACATCTGTATGTATGATTTCTAACAAATTTGTTGCTCTCTCCATAGTACCGGAGAACGGCGTTTTAGTCATCTTGCCCATGAGGCCCGATTCGCAAGTACCAAGTGATTCATAATCAAGTGGTTCCAATAGTCCATCAGTATGGAGTTTCTTCATGCGCTTTACACCGATATGACCTAAACGGCAGTGCCACAAATAAGTTGCACTATCATTATCAACTCTGCATCTTTTGGCTTCAACATTATGAATATGTGTATTACTACTATCGAGATTCGTCAAAAATAGACCACTCTTCAAGGGTGCATGACCATAAAAGATATTACTCATATAAATAGAACAACCATTATTCTCTGATTTAAATGAATAACCGTCTCGCATCAAACAAGATCCAGATGTAATGTTCATCCTCAACGCTGGGACCAAATAACAATTATTTAGGTCTAATACTAATCCCGAAGGTAAATGTAGAGGCAGCGTGCCGATGGCGATCACATCAACTTCGGAACCATTTCCCACGCGCATCGTCACCTCGTCCTTAGCCAGTGTCCGCTTAATCTGTAGTCCCTGTTTCAAGTTGCAAATATTAGCAACAGAACCAGTATCAAATACCCAGGTGCTACTGCGAGCTCTGGTAAGGTACACATCAATAACATGTATATCACATATACCTTTGTTCACATTGCCATCCTTCTTATCCGCCAAATACTTGGGGCAGTTCCGCTTCCAGTGACCAGTTCCTTTGCAGTAGAAGCACTCAGTCTCAGGCTTAGGTCCAGACTTGGGTTTCTTCTCTTGAGCAGCAACTTGCTTGCTGTTCTTCTTGAAGTTCTCCTTCTTCCCTTTGCCCTTTTTCTTGAAACTGGTGGTCTTATTGACCATCAACACTTGATGCTCCTTCTTGATTTCTACCTCCGCAGCCTTTAGCATCGCGAAGAGCTCGGGAATCGTCTTATCCATCCCTTGCATGTTATAGTTCATCATGAAGCTTTTGTAGCTTGGTGGCAGTGATTGAAGAATTCTGTCAATGACGCTATCATCCAGAAGATTAGCTCCCACTTGAATCAAGTGATTGCAGTACCCAGACATCTTGAGTATATGATCACTGACAGAACTATTCTCCTCCATCTTACAGCTGTAGAACTTATTGGAGACTTCATATCTCTCAATCCGGGCATTCTTTTGAAATATTAACTTCAATTCCTAGAACATCTCATATGCTCCATGACGTTCAAAACATCGTTGAAGTCCCAGTTCTAAGCTGTAAAGCATGGCACACTGAACTATCGAGTAGTCATCAACACGTGACTGCCAGGCATTCACAATGTCTGCAGTTGCTGGCGCAGGTGGTACACCTAGCGGTGCTTCCAGGACGTAACTCTTCTATGCAGCAATGAGGATAATCCTCAAGTTAGGGACCTAGTCCGTGTAATTGCTACCATCATCTTTCAACTTTGCTTTCTCAAGGAACACATTAAAATTCAACGGGACAACAACACGGGCCATCTATCTACAACCAACATAGACAAGCAAGATACTATCAGGTACTAAGTTCATGATAAATTTAAGTTCAATTAATCATATTACTTAAGAACTCCCACTTAGATAAACATCCCTCTAATCATCTAAGTGATCACGTGATCCAAATCAACTAAACCATAACCGATCATCACGTGAAATGGAGTAGTTTTCAATGGTGAACATCACTATGTTGATCATATCTACTATATGATTCACGCTCGACCTTTCGGTCTTAGTGTTCCGAGGCCATATCTGCATATGCTAGGCTCGTCAAGTTTAACCTGAGTATTCTGCGTGTGCAAAACTGGCTTGCACCCGTTGTACATGGACGTAGAGCTTATCACACCCGATCATCACGTGGTGTCTGGGCACGACGAACTTTGGCAACGGTGCATACTCAAGGAGAACACTTTTATCTTGAAATTTAGTGAGAGATCATCTTATAATGCTACCGTCAATCAAAGCAAAATAAGATGCATAAAAGATAAACATCACATGCAATCAATATAAGTGATATGATATGGCCATCATCATCTTGTGCTTGTGATCTCCATCTCCGAAGCACCGTCATGATCACCATCGTCACCGGCGCGACACCTTGATCTCCATCGTAGCATCATTGTCGTCTCGCCAATCTTATGCTTCTACGACTATTGCTACCGCTTAGTGATAAAGTAAAGCATTACAGGGCGATTGCATTGCATACAATAAAGCAACAACCATATGGCTCCTGCCAGTTGCCGATAACTCGGTTACAAAACATGATCATCTCATACAATAAAATTTAGCATCATGTCTTGACCATATCACATCACAACATGCCCTGCAAAAACAAGTTAGACGTCCTCTACTTTGTTGTTGCAAGTTTTACGTGGCTGCTACTGGGATTAGAAAGAACCGTTCTTACCTACGCATCAAAACCATAACGATAGTTTGTCAAGTTGGTGTTGTTTTAACCTTCGCAAGGACCGGGCGTAGCCACACTCGGTTCAACTAAAGTTGGAGAAACTGACACCCGCCAGCCACCTGTGTGCAAAGCACGTTGGTAGAACCAGTCTCGCGTAAGCGTACGCGTAATGTCGGTCCGGGCCGCTTCATCCAACAATACCGTCGAACCAAAGTATGGCATGATCATAAGCAGTATGACTTATATCGCCCACAATTCACTTGTGTTCTACTCGTGCATATGAAATCTACGCATAAAACCAGGCTCGGATGCCACTGTTGGGGAACGTAGTAATTTCAAAAATTCCTACGCACATGCAAGATCATGGTGATGCATAGCAATGAGAGGGGAGAGTGTTGTCCATGTACCCTCGTAGACCGAAAGCGGAAGCGTTAGCACAACGCGGTTGATGTAGTCATACGTCTTCACGATCCGACCGATCAAGTACCGAACGTACGGCACCTCCGAGTTCAGCACACGTTCAGCCCGAGGACGTCCCTCGAACTCCGATCCAGCCAAGTGTTGAGGGAGAGTTTTGTCAGCACGATGGCGTGGTGACGATGATGATGTTCTACCAACGCAGGGCTTCACATAAGCACCGCTACAATATTATCGAGGTGGACTATGGTGGAGGGGGGCACCGCACATGGCTAAAAGATCAAACGATCAATTGTTGTGTCTCTAGGGTGCCCCCTGCCCCCGTATATAAAGGAGCAAGGGGGGAGGTGCGGCCGGCCAGGAGGGGCGCGCCAGGAGGAGTCCTACTCCCACCGGGATTAGGACTCCCTCCCTTTCCCTTTTTGGATTAGGAGTGGAGGGGGAAAGAGGAGAGAGAGAGAGAGGAAGGAAAGGGGGGCCGCCCCCCTCTCCTTGTCCTATTCGGACTAGGGGGGAGGGGAGCGCGGCCCTGCCCTGGCCGCCTCTCCTCTTCTCCACAAAGGCCCACTATGGCCCATTAAGCCCCCGGGGGGTTCCGGTAACCCCTCGGTACTCCGGTAAAATCCCGATTTCACCCGAAACACTTTCGATATCCAAATATAGGCTTCCAATATATCAATCTTCATGTATCAACCATTTCGAGACTCTTCTTCATGTCCGTGATCACATCCGGGACTCCGAACAACCTTCGGTACATCAAAACTCATAAACTCATAATATAATCGTCATTGAAACTTTAAGCGTGCGGACCCTACGGGTTCGAGAACTATGTAGACATGACCAAGACACGTCTCCGATAAATAACCAATAGCGGAACCTGGATGCTCATATTGGCTCCCACATATTCTACGAAGATCTTTATCAGTCAGACCGCATAACAACATACGTTGTTCCCTTTGTCATCGGTATGTTACTTGCCCGAGATTCGATCGTCGGTATCTCAATACCTAGTTCAATCTCGTTACCGGCAAGTCTCTTTACTCGTTCCGTAATACATCATCCCGCAACTAACTCATTAGTTGCAATGCTTGCAAGGCTTAAGTGATGTGCATTACCGAGTGGGCTCAGAGATACTTCTCCGACAATCGGAGTGACAAATCCTAATCTCGAAATACGCCAACCCAACAAGTACCTTCGAAGACACCTGTAGAGCACCTTTATAATCATGCAGTTACATTGTGACGTTTGGTAGCACACAAAGTGTTCCTCCGGTAAACGGGAGTTGCATAATCTCATAGTCATAGGAACATGTATAAGTCATGAAGAAAGCAATAGCAACATACTAAACGATCGAGTGCTAAGCTAACGGAATGGGTCAAGTCAATCACATCATTCTCCTAATGATGTGATCCCATTAATCAAATGACAACTCATGTCAATGTCTAGGAAACATAACCATCTTTGATCAACGAGCTAGTCAAGTAGAGGCATACTAGTGACACTCTATTTGTCTATGTATTCACACAAGTATTATGTTTCCGGTTAATACAATTCTAGCATGAATAATAAACATTTATCATGATATAAGGAAATAAATAATAACTTTATTATTGCCTCTAGGGCATATTTCCTTCAATCATCGCCAAGAATATCACATCACCATCCCCGAAAAGAGAGACATAATCACATGGGTATGGGCACTCCCCTTGGCATCTGCCAAGCTTGGGGGAGTGCCCCGGTATCGTATCACCATCACTTTTATCTTTACCGTTTTTCTTAGTTTGATCCTTTTGGTAATATCTTGATCTAGTAGAATAAAGTTTTAGTATGATCTAGTTGTGAGCTTTGCTTTATGATCCTTCTATGTAATCGAGTCCGTGAGCTATATATAATAAAGATTAGTGTTGAGTCAAGGGCTTTATTATTTTGCCATGATCTTGAGTGAATAAAAGAAAAGAGAAATAATAAAAAGGAAGCAAAGAGATC